>NW_028324300.1:9906939-10206939 GCF_058129835.1 Hydra viridissima
AAGGTGATGGTATGCCTAAACCCATAAACAACTTTGTCATAGGTTTCGCAAAATCCAAAAATGTGCTTCAACGGAATTTTAAACGAAAAAGCTCCAACGGATGTAGTGTCTGCAAACAAGTGGTCTCGTCTAACATTGAATCCTGAATTTCCAACAAGATTTGACGTATCCATATACCACATCTGTTTTAATCCATCAGCAAACTGAAATCCATAAGGATATTTCATCAATCCAAGTATGGTGGTGGCTGGACCTGGATACATCACTCGTTCCACTTGCTCTCCCGACAAGTCATAAGTCACATCATTAAACAAATACAACAAAGCGTTGTTCACCAGTGCAATGTTGTCTTTAGCATCGTAAAAGGTTCCATCGCTCTTTTTCAACACTCCTTCAATAAGAATGTAAGCCTCTGATGGTACTGTTTGAATCGATTGACAGTCAATCTCAAAAGTAATCGTGCCTGAAGAATTTAAATCGAGATTGATTGGAAGATACTCAAAAAAATCAACTTTTTTAATACCAATATCATACTCTGGGTTCTCAGTAACTCTTAATCGCTCAGTACTTATCATTTTTTTATATAATAAAAAATTATTTAATTCATTTAAATGTCTCTTATCGCAAGACATTGCAAGTTTATAACAAGTCATCGCAACAGAATGCTATCTTCATACTATTTTCATGCCCTGCCCTATTTTCACCAGGTCTTGAATTCGAATCGCGTTCTTTTTAGACATTTTCTTACTTTGAATAGATGAACCAGTCTTTAATTTCTCAATGGTCTTTTTACCTTTGTCAATAGCCACATCTCTAGCAGTGGAAATGGCTGAAAGGGCTAACTCTGTCCCAGCAGATTTTGCAGCTGTAATCGCTTCTTGTCCAATTTTGCTTGTTGCAGCATTTTTAAGCAAATTCACTGTTGCTTTTGTAACACTTGACGCAGCTGCTCTTTTTATGAAATTTTTAATCATGTCTACAATACCACCTCCACCAACAACGTTCTTTTTCACATATCTTCTTTTGTTCACAATGAGCATTTTTTTTAAATAAAACAATCTTTTTAAATAATTTTATCAATAGTCCTCATTAACGATTTATATTCCTCTTTATTAATCTCCCCTTGTCTCAACAGCTCATCGCAAATAGCAACAGCCATATTTCTTGACTCTTTATTCCCAGCATGCCATGCAGCAATACTCAATTCAAGCTTTTCCACCAACGCATTAGGATCGCTCGGAAGAATAATAACACCACGACCTTTTATACCCTTTTCAATACGCATCATTTTTTCCCAAATAGGAGCAATAAGTTGTTGATACTTTGGTCTTCTTGATGATTTCTGTTTATGCGGTTGCGAATCAGATCTTATAGCATCACTATCCATTAAAATTTTTTCATAATTTTGCAAATCTTCATCGGTATAGCTCTTTGGTATTGTTAATTCAGTCATCAGTTCCCAAAGACCTTTTGTTCCATTATACTTTTCTTCACCGAAAATGATATCATTTCCATCTATTTCAACCTCCATTTTTCCAATGTACATTTTATCTCCAACTTTGTTCACTTCGAAAGGTCTTTTCTTTTTTTGATCGACTGACAGGCTTTTGATCATCTTTTCATTGCTCTCGATGATGGGTTTAAATAGCTTGCTCACATCAGCTTGAAAATTCGTATCTGAAATGTTGTCATTCACGCTGTTCTGATAAATCCTCTTTCGTCTGTCATTAATTTCTTTCACAATTTCATCCCTTTTATTCAGGTCTTGTATTTTAAAGAAAAACATCTTTTTAAAATACGTTGAAAAAATACATAAATTGGTTTTTACGACTACGTTGATCCTTTCTTAAAATACGTGGAAAAATACATAAATTGGTTTTTACGACTACGTTGATCCTTTCTTAAACAAATTGTTAAACGTTTGAATCGCGTCTTCTCGTCCTTTTTGGATCAAGTTTTCTTTAGTAACTTCATCTATTCCCTTTTTGGTTTTGGTTCGTATTTCCTCCATCAAGGATTTAAATTTTTGAAGCTCATCAAGAATCAATTGAAACTCTGAATCGTTTATTTTTCCATCCATCAACGCTTTGGAAATGTGCTCGCTAATCGTATTCAATTTCGACTCTGCCAACACTTTGATCTTTTCATGCTTTTCCGCTTTTAATGCTAGTTTTTTGTTGACTTGTCCTCCTACAATTGATAAAAAACCCATTCCAATAGCTACACCTTCACACGCAATTGCAACAGGGGCAGCAGCGATGGTTGATAAAAGATCAATTCCAGTCACACCCAAAGCAATGCATAAGGTTTGCATTGTATTATCTACATTAGAAATGATCCTAAACACGCGATGATACTTTTTGCTTAGATGAACTCTTTTTGCTTTTTCACTCTCTATCTCTTTTTGTATCTCGCTTATTTTCTGAAGCCGGTAACTATGTCCTTCATCTGCAGGAGCTGTTGGAAGAACTGGATAAAGTTTTTCATTCAATATTTCCATTTTTTTATCAATAAAAAAATTATTTTAAATCAATGTAATTAATCTTACAAAGTTTTTCTCCTTTTTTAACAATCACGTCCTGTTTGCTGTTACTATTCACATCCATAATAACATCATCTACAGACTCTGAAATAATAACTTCGTTTTTTCTATAATTCAATTGATCAGTAATTTTATTCATTAATGTTATCACTGCAACACCTTTCTCCAAATTCACCCCAATGGATAAAGCTATCATTGTATGTGAGAGAGCAGCAAATTTAATGTCTTTCTGAGCAAAAATCTCATATTGTTCATTAACGTTGAAATAAGGTGGATGATCTAACGTTTTCGTAGACACAATAATGTTGTTCGGTCTTCTTTCCTCCAACTCTCTAACCCTCTCTTCCAAAATTTTTAATTGCAAATCCAAACTGTGAACTTCTGCTGAGGCAACATTTCTAAAAAACTTGTGAGGAGCATGCATTTTACATATTAAAATTAAATTTTTAGATCATTTTTGCAAACTTAACAATTCATTATTATCTACCCATGAATTAAAGGAGTCTGGATATCCTAACCATTTGACTAACGACTTGCTCTTGGTTTTGCGAATGATTTTTTCAATTCTGAATATGTCTTGATGTGTCTTTTGCATCTCCTGCTCGTAAAAGGTGCCTTGAATTTCTTCACCGTTAGCGTCAGAGATTTTATACGTGGGTGGATTCGTATACTGAACTTTTGACACTGTAAAAACCTCCTCTGTCCATCTCGGTGTATACCCCTTTTCAAAATGAGACTTCTTTTTTACAATCCGCACTTGATCACCCATTAAGAATTTTGGTTTTGCTGGTAATGTTTGATCCTTTCCATACAGATTCCACCATACCCTACCTTTATTCTTTTCATCGCTAGCTTCAACTGGTGTCATTTTGATAGAAGAGTGCTTTGTGTTGTTGTAATTTTTCACCATCTCATCTAATACGTCAATATATTTATTGGTATTGTTGGCTGAAAAATATTTAAACATTCTCTCTTTCATCGTTCTGTTCCATCGCTCGACAACAGAACTTTTTTCCTCGTTTTCAGTGGAGTATAATTGCACACCCAACGCTCTCACATGCTTGTTGTAAAACTCTTTTCCTTTATCTACCCACAATTTGACGCATTTTCTTTCACCAAAAATCTTTTTCAACGATTCTGCCACTTCAAGACCCGTTTTGCTTTTTAACGGAACGATCCATCCATACTTTGAAAACACGTCAATCACCATGAGCAAATATTTTACACCCTTGTTGAATTTTGAAAACGATTGCATGTCCACCAAATCTGCGGCCCATATTTCATCAATGTCGTTTACAATCACCCTTCTTCTTTTAAAATGATGAATCACCGGTTTATGAAGCTCCTCTGCAAGCTGGTCTGTCCATTTCAAATCACTTACACCCAATCCGAATTTAGCTTTGGCTTTGATGATGGGAGCGATGATTTTTCGCTCGCTTTTTTCTTTTTGAGTGGGATTGGGAATCGAATTCATTTCTTCAAGCATCATTCGATCTGCTAAATTTCTGCTTTGAACGTCGTTTAAATATTTATATGCCAAATCATGGTGATACGCTGCATTGTCCACTCTGTCTACCGGTTTGCTCCAATCTTGATACATGTCTGTGGAAGTGAGTCTTTTGTCCAAATTGGTTCCAGGCCCTGCAAAATTCATCCCTGGAATGTGCATTTCTCCTGGAAACTTTGCCCACGGAAGCTTTATTTTTTTTGAAAAATTGTTGATCGATTCCACCAAGTCTCCTACATTGATCGCATGCGAAGATGATCCTTTGGGCGTATGCGAAGAAACAAACTTGCATTTTGTTATCCCACAAGAGTTGCAAGTCCCTTTCAACATAGGTCTGTTGTTTTTTGTGATCTCGTTTTTCAAGTGAATGGTTTCAGTCTCTCTTCTACACTTAACGCAGTACATTTTAACATATATAAAAACTTTTTAAATATAAAAAATGGAAGTGATGAAATTGTCGTGTAAAATTGGGAAAACCAAAAGAAACAACAGCAAGCTTTTACCGAGAAGCATTCGAGGAATCATCGTTGGAAAGTCTGGATATGGAAAAACAACGTTGCTGCTCAATCTACTTCTCAGACCGGGATGGCTAGATTACAACCGATTGTATGTCTTTGGAAAATCCCTTTTTCAACCTGAATACAAAATACTCAAAAGATCCTTCGAAAATAAACTTCCTAAAAAGGATATTGTTGATTTGTTAACAGATGATGTACAAGACGAAATGGAAAAATTGAATTTAAACCCTGAAGATGTTATTAACAACCTTTCAAAAAAATATTCCAACAATGATGATATGGAGTGTCAATTTTTTGAAACAGCGGACGATGTGCCTGAACCTGAATCCTTAGACTCAACCAAAAACAATTTGATGATCTTTGACGATTTGCAATTAACTAATCAAAACAAGTGCGAAAAATATTACATCCGAGGAAGACACTCTAACGTCGACTGCTTTTACCTCGCTCAAAACTATTTCGAGATTCCAAGACATACCATCAGAGAAAATGCTAACTTTATTTGTCTCTTTAAACAAGATCAAAAAAGCGTTAATCACATTTATCAAGATCACGTTTCCTGCGATATGAAAATAGAAGAGTTTAAAGCCTTTTGCAATCATTGCTGGAATGAACCTCACGGATTTGCCGTCATTGATCTCTCTTCTAAAAAGAACGAGGGAAAGTACCGAAGTGGGTTTGATGATTTTTTATTTTTCTAAAACAATTTAAAAAATAATTTTTATTTAAAAAATGTCAGGTATAATCATCGATGTAGATGGAAAATCAAGTGTTATCACCACTGAATTTTTAGATAAAATCGTTTTTAACGAAGGAAAAAGTTATGAAATGGCTTTTCTCGGTCTTGAGACTTACAACAGCATTCCAAATGTAAACAGTAAAAACAATTCTTTCAAATACAGCATGAACAATGGAGCTAATTGGGAGAACATTATCATTCCATCAGGAAGCTATGACATTAAAGACATCAATGAGTATTTGCAAAAGTCTATTTTTAACACAATAAAAACAGCTCAACGTGGAAGTTATATTATTGCAAATAAAATTAATTACTCTCCAAACAACCTTCAAATTGGAATCAATCTTAATACTTTAAAATCAACCATTAAACTTGGTTTGAATTATTTGATTGACTTTAACGTGGAGAACAGCATCTCTTCAGTTTTAGGGTTTACTAAAAGAAAATTAAATTCCAATTCCGAATACGAGTCGGATAATATCGTTAGAATTTCAAGCATTAACACCATCAGAATCGTTAACAACGTGATCGGATCATCCTATAGTAATGGAACCCAATTAAATTGCATTTACTCCTTTTATCCAAATGTTAGTCCAGGCTATAAAATCATCGAGAGACCAATGCATTTGATTTATCTTCCTGTTAAACTGTTTGAAATTTCAACAATGGTTACTCGCATCATTGATCAGAATGGAGATTTGGTTGATTTTCGTGGAGAGGATATTACAATACGATATCATATTCGAGAAGTGAAATAAATAATTTTTAATACATAAAAAATGAGCAATTATCAAAATATCAAAATTAATATCTCGCAGAGCCAATCTGATAAAATTAAAAAAGCCATTCAAGACAAAACCGATACTAGCATTAAGCTTTCTCATCAAGACTTGAACGGTAAACATGTTCTAGCTATCACTAATGTGCAATTGAACAAAATTAAAAAAGCGTATGAAACTGGTAAAGGAGTCACTCTTAAATTGAGTAAAAGACAATTATCGCACAACTCAACAATTGAAGGTGGATTTATCGGAGCTCTTTTACCGTTATTAGGTATGATAGGCAGCACTCTTGCTACAAAAGTAGTTCCTGCTCTAGCCACCGGATTGTTAGCAGGTGTAGGTTCTTCTGCCGGCTCTGCTATGGTTGATAAAATTGCAGGAAGAGGTATCGTTTACTTGAAAAAGAATGGAAATGGAATGAAGATAAAAACTTTAGGTGGAGAAGGATTGTTTATCACCCCATGGACTAAAAATGTTCACGGTGATGGACTCTTCATTAAAACTGGAAAAGGTTATCAATCTGTTGGAGCTGGTTTATTACTCGGACCTAACTCACCCTTTAATAGTATACCCTTTTTAGGTGCTATTCTATGAAAATCGCTTGTTAAAAAATTCGGATAAACTTTTTAAGAAAATAAAAAAAATGATCGACTTTCAATGGATTGACGTAGAAGGAATTGTTTTACCTAATGTAGCTTTAACTAACTTTCAATTGATAAAGGCTGCTAAACAGTTAAAATTAAAAAACTTTCAAGGCGTGTTTGTCAGGGATGAGTTACCAAAAAAGCCAAGAAAAAAAGAATGTGGTATTGTGAATACGGGCGATTCAAGCACTGGTGGGTTTCATTGGGTGTGTTGGTTTAAAGACGGTGACAAAAAGTATAGTTTTGATTCTTACGCTCAGCCTCCTCTTGTCGAACTTGTCGATTATTTGAAAAGTCCGGTTTATTATAACAGCGAGAGAGTTCAGTTTGGTGATACGTCTTATTGTGGCCACTTGTGTCTTTACGTCTTGAAAAAATTACAGGAAGGGGATGACTTTCAAGAAGTTATCAATACCTTGTGGTGACTGCTTAATGACTAAACAAGAAAAGCTCGCCACCATGAACGTTTTCAGATCTCATCTTCACGACGTTTACACTGAAGAAATTAACAAAGTCGCACTCAGCGCTAACGATGACAAAAGACACATCTTACAAGACGGCATTCACACCTTGGCTATCGGACATTACAAAACAAGGCAATAAACAAGAACAGGCATCTTAAAGAACTGGTATATAAATAACATGATTATTTTTATACTTCTTCTTGATTTTTAAAGACGACTCTTAAGTATTGGTTTTGTCATGATATGATGTGTTCACCATTTTTTATGCATCCTTAAGTATAGGAAATGTATCAATGCGCCAGAACCCGCTTTTCCTTATATATGATCAGTATAATCTCATTTAAACATCAGCGTTTGGTTTTTCCTAAAAAAGCGATAGTTAAAGAATAAGTACAAATTTCTGTCGTAAAACAAATCGAATTTTCAAAGAAAATCGAATTTCCTGAAGTATGTAAACTTTATATGCCTTTAAAATAGCAAAAATTTTGTGATAAATTTTTATTCATGCATAAATTTATAACTTTTGAAAAAAACTTCAACGCATTTAAAAAGATAACTTGTTTTATAGGGTTGAAATAAAGGTTATAACTTTGTATGAAAAAATAGGTAAATATATTTTTAATTTGATTTTTATCAAATGAGCAGTATTGACGTTTTTAAATTATCCATTATTTGTTATTAATGAAAATATGAAATGCCAACTTAACATCTCATTTGATTGTGAAGGAAGAAAAGTGATAGCTCTATCATTTGTAAGAACCCTTGCTGGTTACCTATATAAAAACTTGTACAAAAGTTTCCTACCAATCTCAGTTAGTAATTAGTATCAAGTTTGCAATTAATATCAAGTTTATTAATTAATATCAAATTTGTATAGTTTTATTTTGTCGTAATTTTGAACAATGCGTATAAATACATACAAATACTTATAAAATAATAATCTATATCTTATAAAACATAAATCTTTTGCCTACATTTTAACGTTGAACGATATGACATATCTCATTAAAATATACCATACATTTAAAAAGAAAGATAGAAATGTAATAAAATTATTTTACATTTTAACTAACTAAACAGCCTGTACGCATAATTTACAACTTCAAACCCTACGCTTTGCACAATCAGTCTCAGAAATCTTTAGTTGGTTGCTAAATACCAACCCTCTGAAACGCATTTTCTATTTTGAACACTCGGTTTCACGAATAACTAACAATAAACCTTTGTTTATGTTCACGACTTTGTGAGCTGACAAAGTTTTCTACGCTCGTTTAATTTACTGTCGATTTATATTTTTTTATTACTATCGTTACGATTTTATCTTTTTAGGAAGGCCGACCTTTTTGTTTCGCTTGAATCCTAGTAATTAGAAAAAGTCTTGCTTCTTTTCTTTTTACTTAACCCTCTCTGATATGTCACTCGTTTTAGCAATCACTTTTTTTTCTGGTTCTAAAGAAGCTGTTAAGCCGTAATCTTCATTCTCCATCGGTAACATTTGGCCCATATCGCCATCGTCGAAGAGTTTTGCGATCATTTTTTTTTTTGGATTAAAAGTGAAGTTTTGGAAGTCCGAATCTTCTTTACCGAGAAATGGTTTTTTATCAGTTTTTTTTAGTTTTTTTTTGTTTAACGCATCAACATGCCCAATCTTATCTTTTTTGATGGAGTTTTTTGGTTCATGTATTGTCTCGCTTTTTTCGTGAATATTTCCACGATTCTTTATTCTTTGCGGGTTTGAAATGTCTCTCGATATTCTGTTACTGACTTGCAAAAGGTCTTTTATAACCTGCTTCTCTAAAATTTTGAGAGAGACGTTAATTTTAGGCTCGATGTATTTCTTAGTTTGGTTACCAAGTGTTTTCCCTTGCTTGTAAAGTTTTTTTCTTTTAATAAACTTTTGTTCACCGTTTTTCAGCAGAATGCGCGGGTGCCCGTGTTTTTCTGAGATATTTTGACGGTGTCTAAACTCAAAAAGCGTTTTGTTTTTGGGAAGCATCTCTTTAGAAGTTAATTTCTTTTTTATTACGGAACTTTCATTTATATTTCTTTTAACTTTATTGCTAACATTATGTTCGTCCTCTTCATTTGTCCGCTTCATTAAAACTAACTTTTGTCGCATTATCTGATTACGTTGATCTAGAATCTGTTCGTTTGTAATAATCTTGTTGTGGGGTATATAGCTTTTTTTCGAGATCGTATTTTCATCACTTACACTTGGTACAAATACTTTCTTATCCCACTGAGCATCCACATTTTCGGAATTTTCTTTCGGTTTTCCAAATTTTCTTTCTGCTTCGTTCAGCTCTTCTTCTAAGGTATAAGCGCTGCCTTTATACCTCACGCTATCCTTGAATAAAGGACTATTAACGGAAATTTTATGAGTGGAAGACCGTTGATTATCCTGACCGGAATTTTTTTCAGCGTTAGGATAACTACTAAAGAATTCATCTGCGTTTGTAAACGGTCTTTGTTTTTCCTCAATAGCGAAGTTTTCAATTTTGCGAGGACTTCCAATAAGTACACCTTCATCCTTATTTTTAAGGTTTTCGTTGTAATACATACTGGTTTTAGCTGACTCAACATCCGAGCGATTATTGTTTTCAAAAGTTGCTTCGGATGACTGTAGTGAGCTAATTGGCAAAGAGTTGTCATCTTTAATTTCTTTGTATGCTGCGTATGAAAGATCGGTACCTTCCGGTTCTTGCTCGTGCTCAAGTAACTTATCATTGAGCTTGTTATCTTCTAAATTGTCCGCCGTGTCTCCTAAACCAAACCCATTCATTCTGTTCAAGTGGGTGTCTATATCTGGGACAGTTTTACCATTGAAATAGTTGACACTTTGTGGATCTAGTTTTGGATTAAAAGTAAGTTGAGTGGATGGAGAATCGGTTTTGATTTCGTGGGAATAAAATTCAGGATACACTTGTTGTTGACTTGAAAAAAGTTTAGGTTTTTGCGCTGATAGCAACTGTTTGTTTTGTCCGAGTACACGGAAGAGCTCCTTTTTGTTGCCAGATTCTGTTTTAGCCGTAGTTTTTGTTCCACTGCTAATGTATTTTGCTACCAATGGGTCTTGACTTAACATACTTAACGCACCTTTGAATTTTGCATCATGCTGGCTTTTCTTCAGTCGAGAGTTTTGTTTCTCTAAATATTCCGCAACGGTTTCGATAACCATGGGTTTGTTTCTTGAAACTCCTGTGGTGTCGATCAAGAAATAACTTGCATCGTTAGATATTGGCGGCATGAGCTCTCTTATGACATTTTTTGATGGTGGTGATGGCTTAGGGAGTGGTTGAGCTCTAAAAGGTGTCAAAATAATTTTGGGAGAGGTGCGAATGCCATTTCGAACGCCGTTTAGATTGCTATGATCATCTAAAGCGCTATTGTTGATAAAATGTCCACCTGACTGAATGTAATTACTTTGAGTAGGAAAAGAAACTGACATGCTCGACCTACCAAGAGAAGACTTTTTAGAGTGTTCTTCAGCAATCGCTGACAAAGGTAAACTTAACAAAGTGTTTGCTAGCTCTTTGTTTTCATCGCTAAGTAAATTATTTTCCTGGATGTACTCCAAAGTTTTTATGTTTGACTCAATAGAGCCACGAAGTTTTATTGGATATGGCTGAGTTTCTGGATGCCTAGGAAGATTGCTTCGTGTTATTCCTTGCTCAGCATCTTTCATGTCAGAGCTATTTTGGTCGTCAGGAGATAAGATGCCGTGATCAGACTGTGCAGAAGTTGCAGATATGCTATCCGGGTCCTCTACTTTGGAACTGATTTGCTCTATACCTTTCTCTGTATCAGTGCTGTCAGAATCTGCTGCGACCATTGATGAGTTTTTATTTGAGAAATTTTTTTGAAACGGTTCTATATCATTATCTTCAATTGGCTCAACAATTGTATTTGGTTGCGCGTACGCTGGAAGTTCGTTTTTTAAATCAGAGTTTTCTGAGACCTTTACAGAGTTTTCGTCACTTCCCTTTGATACTTCGTTTTTAGTATAGACATAGTTACTTATATTCTTCATGTCTTTACTGATGAGACCTTGAATGACCTTTCGAGCAGCTAACTCCTCTTTTGTATCACTCGTAGAAGGTTTTTTGTGGAAGTAATACTCGTACATATGATCATATATATTTTTTAAGACAGTTTCCAGGGAAACATTTACCGGCAACTTAATGGATAAGGTTTTTTTTGATCCCGGAAGAATGTTGGTCAACACAACCGAGTTGTTTGCGTAGCGTGGGATGTTTACTCGAACTAATGGTCGTCGTAGCCCATTTACTTCGTCAGACTTCAAATACGAAGGGGGATTCTTATAAGCTCTATTTGTTGGTGGTATATACTTTGAATCATAGCTTCCGCGGGCATCTTCCATGACTTGCTCTCTATTAATTTGTTGTGATACTTTCAATTTATCTTCGTCAGACAGATGATTATAGTCAACATTTTTCATTGACGATTTTACCTCGTTTCTTGTTACCGTTGGTATCTTTTTGCCATATACATCAAATGGACCATGTACCTTCATTTCGTATTTACCTTTAGTTTTACAAAACATAGATAAAAATGCAATCTTTAAGTTACAGTTGTGCTCCACCTGCCAAAAACCTCTAGTACACATGCATGCTCAAAAACTAAATTTTTTGCCAAGTACAAAAAAATATCATTCACGTTTCTGTTTGTCTTAAGAAAACACTAAACTTACCACTGGTAGTTGGTTCAAAACTCAGTTTCAGCTTTACTTGCTCGCGAGGCCACGAGGCTGTTTTGTTTTCGAGGCGATAAACCAACGGTGCAGGTTTTGGATAACTTGTTTCTTTTTTCTTCTTGCTAATTAAATACTGATGTAATTTTTTAACGTACAACGCTTTACTGTTTACCTGAGGCATATCTTCTTTTTTAGAATAGCCAATGTTAACTGGTGCGTCTTGAAATATTTTTTCTGGAGCAGAAACTAAGTTAGTAATTACATTTTCGAATTGAACAGGAGTTGAAAACTGTTGTTGTTGTTGTTGTTGCTGTTGTTGTTGTTGTAGTTGTGTTTGTTCACTAAAATCAGAACGTACCTCTGAGTTTGTCTGCTGCTGTTGTGACGGTTGGATTTGTTCAGATTGACTTTGATACTGATTTTGTTCAAAATCACTTTGAAGTCGAGCTTCTTGATACTTTTGTATTTGTTCCAAAAGCAACTGTTGCTGTTGCTGTTCCTGTAGCGTAAGTGGAGTTTGATTTGTAAATAAAGGTTGTTCTTGTTGTTGCTGTAGTGTTAGTTTTTCGTCGTGTTCATGTTGATCCAGTTCTGGCATCAACAGTTTATTTTCTAAGTGCGATAAAGGTTGAAGCTGTTCGTCTAGTTTATACTGTTGTTGCTGGTTACTTAGTGAAGAAGAAGCTGGTGGTATTAATGTTGGTGTTACTGCTTGTAAACGCGTGTTAATTGCTTTCTCAGAATCTACAGCGTTCATCAGAGGTTCGTAGTCATTGTTATTGTTAGTCGTAATGTCAGGCAGCATGAATGCTTGACCTGGTACTTTATCCATTAAACTTACTAAAGTAGAATCTTCTTCAGGCATTTGATTTGAAAAGTAGCTCTGCTTACCTTCATTTGCAAATAAAGCAGACGGATAAGTTTGTCCTTTAGGATTATAAACTGCGGCATTGGTTGGAATGCCGGCACCATTAGACACAGTCTGTGGATGTTTATAAAGTTGTTGTTGTTGTTGTTGTTGTTGTTTATGATACTGCTGTATTTGTGTTTGATATTTTTGTTGGTATTGTTGTGGAGCTGATGGTACACTAGCCGGCTGTATACTAGCCAAGTAGTTAGCTAATGATGGTCCATTTATGTCTTTTCCGTGCTGTTCGTTTTTAGGTATATCTTCGTATGAATAGTACATGGGTTTCGGCTGTTGTAACTGGGATGCTTTCCAGTTATGTGTGTATCTGTATGTTTGTGGCGAAATGTAATTTGGTTTTAAAGGCGTTGTGAATGACATTTGGTTAGCTGAATGTGGTGTGTTAGCGATGTTATGCTGTTGTGTTTCGTACCCTAAGAGCGAAATTAAAAATTAGTTATTGTCGAAAAGTCGATAAATGTATAAAATGTTATCGTGTGTTTTTAATTCTTTATTTAAAAAAAAACTTATTTTATTCAAAGGTATTGGAAAAAAGGAATGGTCATATAAAAAAATATATTTCAAAGTAAGTTTCAAATTCCCAGCAAAAAATGATTGAGCATAGTTTAAAAGAACAAGATAATTTTCTACATGTGATGAAAAATTAATAAAATTTTGTTCGTATGAGTAAAAAAAAAACAAAGATGTTGAAGAAATGAAAGTTATGTGAACATTTAGCTTTAGTATAGAAGGGGAAATTTTAATGTTTTTTTATTTTGGTTCGAAGAATACCTTGAAGAGTCATGCAACAATCTATACAAAAGGGGCAGAGTTCGTTTAGATATGTTTGAGAATGAAAACTAGCAATCAACCAATTTCCGATTTAGATCTTTTAAAAGTTTTAAACTGCGTTCCAATGGCGATGCTTCTAATTTCTCTCTTTTTCTTTCTTTTGCGTTTTGTCAACCTCTTCTTCCTTTTTTTAAGGCTTCCCCAGACACCTACAACTTTAGGTTTGCCGGGTATAGAACTCTTACGAGAAATTTGAAATGTTACTTTAGCTCGTTTATCCCACGGTCGGGGATCACGAGTTATAGCTTTTAGGAAAGTATCTTTATCATCTATTGCACTCTTATTCTCACTTTTTTGAGGTCTCTTGCTATCACTGTTTGATCTTATTTCATTTTCATTTACAGGAAAAATCTGTTTATTGGTCAGCTTGATAGCGCTCATACTACTTTTATGGCTTATTTCGGCATTTTTGTTTAAAAACGGTTGATGAAATTGACCCATGACATTTGAACTTACTTTATTTGAAAACTTTTCGTTTCTTTTAATGCTGTTGTTGTTAACTGACCTTGTGTTGGCTTTTTGTTGAGCTGTTATTTGATCCGCTTTTTTTAAGTAGCTTTTTTTTTTCGAATAGAACTCGTACAGTTTGTCCCATATGCCCACGAAATCTTTTTCGACGGAAGGAGGCTGAGGTTTAATTACATACCTTGTCGTGCCCTTTTCTACTTTAACAGGGCTCTTTTTGTAAGACTCCTCTTCAACAACACGATTTGAATCAATACCTTTATTTGATGAAGCCATTAAGTTTTTCTTCAATGGCAAAAAAAAGTCAGACATTTTACTGTGTTTTAAAACGTCTGAATTCAAATTCGATAGCATTAAAGAAGCAGACTCGTGCCCTTTTCCTCCTGATAAACCGTTATAGGCAGAGTTTTGTGCGGGATTCAAATGTTTTGTAACTAAGTCCTTTGACATCATTTGGAAAGAATTTGAAAATGGTTGATCTACTTTATTTCTAGATGCAGCCAATGCTCTGTCTCTCAGTAAAGCGTTATTAAACAGAGGATTTAATCGAAGAATAGAAGAGGGAAGCTTACGAGGTAAATTTGATTTTGTTTGAGTGAATGGTTGTGATGGCTGAAACTTTGCTCTTAGAACTTGTTGTACCGGCATACGTTTTTTAGGAGCTGTTAACATTTTCACTTTTAAAGGGTTGATCATAGAAATTTGTTCTTGAGGTCCTGTGGTGATAAAAGAAGAACGCAACTGAGAAAAGTTCTCCTTTTTCATCATCTTTGGCAATAACGGGGACAATTTGTATAGTTGTGGATTCCTCATCAATAAAGCTTGAAGTTTATCTAGGGGACCATTATATATTGGAAGCAAAGGCTTATCTTGCAGCTTTTTAAAAGGTAATCTTGCCTTTAACATTGATGACTGTAAATGGTTTTCTACTTTTGCTCTTATCAAAGCTTGATCTGTTCTTGGTTCTTCTACAATAAGGGGAATAGGATTTTTTTTCATGTTTATCCCTGTAGCCCTGGCTCTTCCTCGTAATTGCTCAATTTGAAAAGCCCTTTCTTTGGATATTGGAACAACGACAAGTTTCTCTGTTTTTTTAACGGGTTTTGTGTTTATTTGCTTTTTAGAACCTTTATCAATGTGAAGTAAAGCATGTCTGTGCTGATTTATACCACTTGGATTGTTCTTAATGCTCGGTGACCAAAAACTTTTTTGACTGATGAGTTGAGAGGGAAGTTCTTTTTGAACTGTAAAGATTCCGTTGACTAGCGGTCTTTTTATAAACCTTTCCAACGGCTTTCTTTTATGTAATAAACCGTACATTGAAGGTCTAGGGTAATTCATTGAAAGACCAGGGCCTTCTATTTCTTCTTGAGGGTTATTCGATCTTGTCACACCTGGTAAATACTTATCATTGGATGGTGAAATTAACACAGGGTGTTCAAATATTGGCCTCGGTTTAAAATAGCCTAGCTGATTTAGAGACGTTGGCATAGACTGCAGCAACATTGAATCATCATACTGTTTGTTATTAATCATATTTCCGTAAGGGGGTATATCGACTACTTTAACCCTTCTTGGTGGACTTTTTAAGTTTTGAAGAAACTGCGAAGCTGAAGTTATTTTTAAATTCTCATCCAACTGCATGTTGGAAAAGAGGTTTTTTAATTTTTCAAACTTTTGCCTAGCTTCTTCTGTTATTTTCGCGCTATCTTCAAGTTTCGCTTTTTCAACACTAAACACTTTGTTTTTTGCAAAAACCGTGGGATAGTTTTGCTGTCTATCATAAATTGGTTTATAATTTTTAGAAGGCTGATTTCGTATCATTTGTTGCGGGTTTGTTGGCAATCCTGGTTGATTAAACGCCATATTTTGAAAAAAGTTCCATAAACTAGGGGCTGAATGTGCACTATTTGGGTTTTGTAATTTAACAGTGATGGGTCGGGGAGGTTGTCGAAACTGATTTAAAGTTTGAACTCGGGATGGTGGGGAAGGGTAGTTTTGATAAAGGGTTGGTTGGTTATAGTTAACAAAACTATATTGGTGTTGGTTGTTCTCGTTTCTTAAATTCGGCAAAAGGTTATTTATACCCCATATAGCATTACCGTTTTGACTGTAGACTTCAGCAGGTATGCTCTGTATTTCTCTCTGCGGTGCATATATTGACTCCATGTTTGACAACGGAGATACTGGCGGCGGCGGTGCTGCTGCTGGTCCAAAAGCTTGAATTTCTCCCCCTGGGATGAACTGCCCGTTCGCTGTAGGCACTTGAGCCAGATGTTGTCCTACAGCTGATCCTAGATTCGGTGTTTGGAAATTTTGTAGTTCTTGCACTTGAAAGTTTGTTCCTGAATTTGGAGGTGGCGGAATGATTGTTTCGTAGAAGTTTATTTCTAAAAACATATTTCGAATTTCTGTTTTTTGAAAAGCAATCTTAAAATTTAAATACTTTAATGAATGTTTCTGTGAAAACATTTAACACTTTGCAAAAATAGCGCTGAAAATTATACTGAGCAAATAACAATTACAATAGGAGGAAGCTCTTCTAGTACTCAAATAAGATAAATAAATAACAAATATATAGCTAAACTATTTACAGACACAGTGGTAAATTGAACATAAAGACAATAACAAAAAATGACAAAAAAGTAACTTTTAGCTACATATAAACTTTTGTTATTGATTATTAGTACACTTTTATGTAAATTTATAGGCTTAAAACCCTGTAACGAAATAACGATCAGGTTACCTTGATCAGGTTTTGCAGCGATAGTTTGAATAGGTAAATTAAGTGCCCCTGGGGGTGCTTGATATGCACCACTTAAAGGTGTTGTGTAGAACTGCTCGGAAGTTACCTCTAGTTTTGGTACTGGAGGAGGTAAGTAAGGTGGTGGCAGGGGCTTGAAAGGTTGTGGTGGCTGTTGTATTGGTTGCTGAAGTTTTGGTGGAAATGGCGGAGGAAAGTACTGAGCTAAAGACGGTTGTAAACGCTGTTGCGGTTGAGGTTTCGGAGGAGGCAGCTGCTGTTGCACAGGGGACTGGTTTGGTTGTGGTGAGTAGTTAATTCCTGGTGTTTCTGAATATACAGGTGGGAAAGGCTGACGAGTGGGAAAACTTTGAGGATATTGTTGCTGTGGCACTGTTGGTTTCGGAAGCGTTGGTTGCACCACAATCGACTGAGCAGCAAAGGGAGCAGGCGGACCAACCTGCCCTGTAGTTGCTTGAGCTCTTTGGACAAAGTCCAAGATGGCAGCTAAGTAAAAAAAGTAGATTAAGGGGATTTTTAATGCATTTTAACTAATTTATTTCTTCTAACAAAGGTTAATTTCTAAAGCCACTGAAATAAACCAATCAATAACCAATTGCAAAATCTAAAGTGTAACAACTTTGTCTTTTTGTTCGCAGGTTTTTTCGACTTTCCTCGCAGTAAATAATCAAAATAGAACTTGTTAAAAAAAAAAATTGAACCTGCATTTCTATCCCCTTCGTATGTTTCTGTATAAACTCCATGTCTATATAACCGAATTTCAGGGTACATAGCAATTTTCAGTTTATCGCAAAGAGATTTTCCGCTCTCCCAACAATTAACCTAAGAAAATCTCACAATATTAAATGATTGAGCGTTTACATTTTATACTCACTTTTTTTCCTTTCCGAACCATATAGGCAGTCCAGCGGAGCAGCACATTTTTCTCTTTATTAGATAAAACATTAGAGAGTAAATTTTACGACAACAAAAATCTGGATAATGAGAATATTTAAAAGCCTTTACAATATTACAAATTTGTTTATTCTACCTGCTTCTTTTGTTTAGTATCAAACTTTACAAATGTTTTGGTTAATAATTATAGCTAAATTATTTATTCTGTTTCTTCGTACAAACTTAATTAAAGAAAATATATTTAACGACAAATGAAAATGATAACTTTGCAAGTAAAAAAAAGTTTTATTTTGTTGGTTGGATAATACTTTCGGTTCTGCAAATTTTAAGTTCATCAATTGAAGCAAATGTCGTACAAACAATAGGCAAAACGAAGGCAAATATTAACATTTACCTTTCCCATAACATACTCTCTATTCTCTGCAAGTATTTGTGTGGCTTTTTCCCATTCTGGTTGTAAGGCTTGGCAATGGCGACACCTGGAACAAAAAAGAAATGAGAAATGAAAATAGAAATAAGAGTATTGGGAAAAGAAAGGAAATTTGTCTAACTTTTGGGTTTCTTTTTTTTTTTTTTTTTACAAATATATGTAATTAAATAAGAAAAAGAAAATTCTACATTATACTTTTGAATATTTAACTTTTGTTTTAAGAAAAGGAAAATTCACTTTTAATTTTTTTTAAAATTCAAACTCCAAATAGAATAAATAAACAAAAACAATGTTAATATAGAACTATTGGTGAAAAAAAAAGATACTTATTTGCTTTATGAAAAACGACAATTATTGGCTTTGATGATAAGTTTATTTTTTATTAGTTTTATTTGAAAAATAATATATATCAGACTGACCTGGTTTTATAAAGTGTTCTAACAGTAAATAGTTTTACAAAAAATCATATAAGTTACAAAAATCAATAAAGTTTACCATAAAAAAACCACATGCAATATAAAGATATTGCGACATATGGCATAAAAGAATTGTGACAAAACAAGTTTATTTTATGAAGACTTTCGGAAGGTGATACGGGTAGGGGAGAGTTCAAACGGGCAGAGCAGCTTTTGTTTTGTAAACATCAATCAGGAAGAAATGAAAACACTCGTTAAATTCGTAAGAAGCAAGTCTCATCTCAGCGGAATGTTCAGCGCGTTTTTTCAGGGAGATAATGGTGAAGATTTTAGTAGAAACAGGAAAAATACTTTTTTAATAATTTATTACGCAGGTGTAACAAGCTTTTTGCACTAGTGAAATTTTAACGTTTCTTAAGACACGACAACGTTTCTTAAGACACGACAACGTTTCTTAAGACACAATAACAACTTAAAACCAAATATTAAATATTTCAGAAATTTATCGTGTGGTTTTTGAGAAATCGCCGTTTTTAAATTTTATTGGTTTTATATATTGAACAATACCATGGAGTCTTATGTCGTTTGAAAGAGTGAGGTAGAATGCATTTTGCTGATTTCTTGAGTTTGCTATCTATAGTTGTTTGCTATCTACAGTTGAAAATTTCACTGACTTTCTATGACTTTTGGAATAATACATTTTTATTTTTTGTGTTTTAGTGAGCTACAACTGTTATTTTGATTTAAAGATTCGTGTGTAGAAATTCTGCACTTCATTTCTTCATTACTTCATTATTTCTGCATTAAGACTCGTTGCCGAAGAATAAATATATAGGCACCAATCACAAGTAGTGATTGGTGCATATATATATTCATTCTTCGGCAACAAGTTTTAATGCTGTCCTAATGTACAAAAACAATGCTTTTCCTACAATACTAGATGCTTATGCAAACGTTAAAGAGGATCGATCTTCTATTCAAAAAGCATTGAAACTTATTGACTGTATTTCTTATGGCTAGCTTATGTGTGTAACTTGAAAATATTAAATTTAATTATGGAATTAATGTCTGGATATGCCAAATATATTTGCTTTTATTGTATGTTCGATTCCAGATAGAGTAAGCTGGACTTTAATTTCACTCATATATGGCTTGCTCGAGTTGATTTCGATAAAGATCCTTTGGAACCTGTTGAGAAGGTTGCTTTTTTTGACCTACATACAAAGTTAGGTCTTTTTCAGAAATATGTTAAAGAATTTGACAGAGGAAGCGATTTTTTTAAAATTATATGCCAAATATTATGGAGTCTTCACTAATCCTAAAACGAGACTTCTTATGAAACACGATGGCTTTGACTTAAAGCGTGCAGTTTGATTTAACGTTTGTGCTGTTGCTAGACGCGTCCTTGAAAAGAGTGTAACGGAAGACTGCAAACAAAAAGAAGACTCATTAATTCAAGCTTTCAAGCTAAGGATTGTCCAACTGTAAGCAATAAAATGCATCTACTATTTAAGCATAAGGACAAATGTGAGCCATATCTAAAAAAATTTTTCAGACAAACATGGTGAAATATTACACAAAGAAATGCAAGTAATCAAAAAACGTTTTGGTCAATGCCTTCACAAAGATATGCTTGCTTAATGCATATGGTCTTTAAAAAGGAATACCACCTTCTACAAATGTTCAAAAACTGTGTTTTAAATTAATATTTTACGTTCAATAATTTGTATAATTTTTGTTGAATACTATTTTTCTTAGACGTTTGTCATACTTTATATATACTGGTGTCTAGTGATTTACATATACTGGTGTCTAGTGATTTTTAATTAATGACATTTTGAAAACGACACAATATATTTGCTACACTTTTTCATAAGTTTCACAAAAAATTTTTTTATCTGCATTTGAAAAATGGTAAAAACTCACGAGTGCAAAAAAAACATTTTTCTTGTTACACCTGTGTTATGTTTTAAATAACTGTTGTCGCTGTTTTAGCTGTTTTGTTAGTTGTATTTGTTGTTATCAGGTATGTTTGTTGTTGCTAGATTTGTTGTTGTTGTTTTTGCTGTTGCTGTTATTTAAATTTTTCTTAATGACGCTGAGTAGTTGCTATTGTGTTGGTGGTAAGTTTTGTTGCCTTTTATTTTGTTAGTAGCTGTTGTTGTATTGTTGTTTTTGTTATTTTTGTTGTTGTTTATGGTGCTATTGTTAATCATGTAACTGTTGTTGTGAGGGTCGTTGTTGTAGCTTTGGTTTTGAGCATCGTTGTTGTTATTGTTTCCGTTAATGTTGACGTATGGAAAAATATTTCTTTCTAAAAAAGAAAAACTAAAAAAAATAAAAATTTAGTTTTTAATTATTTTACAAAACTTGTTGTCTTTTCTTAATCTTTGAAATAATATATTCTTTTAGCGTTAATTTTGAAATCGAATCTGCAAAAAGACTAATGAAAGAAGTTATAAGAAAAAAAGGTTCTGAAAAAGAAATTCTTAAATTATAAAATCGTTTCTTTATTTATTACAGCCTCCGTAAGAACATTAAGCAAAAGTGTTCTCATAGATGTGATAAATTTTCTAATAAAATGTCAAATATGTTTTAAAAGAAGGTTTCTATTGATTAAGTAAAGAGAATAACTTTTCATTCGTTTATTATTCAGAAGTTTTAGAAAAAACTTTGGAACATTTTTTCACCTTTTCGTCAGGTTTTTTTTTAAGTAAGAATATTGTCTAACTTAAACGAAAAATCTTTTTTTTCTTCAAGTTATGCAATATTCCGACTGCTTTTTGTTTTTACGTTCCAGTTTAAATTTAATCCACTTATTATCTTAATCTACTTCAATTATTATCTTAATTGTTGCCTAAATATTAACTTAATCCAAATATTATAATGATACCTTTCCAAGAGCAAACAAAAATGTTAAAATTAAAAACAAAGTTTTAACTGCAAAAAAAAAAAGATTTTTGGATATGTATTTTGAATCTGAGCATTCATATTTTACGCTTTCCAAATAAAACTTACCAAGGCATTATAAACTCGACGAGCATGACGTCTTTGTCTCGAGTATACAAATCAAAGGACACTTCAGTCAGTTCAAAAACTTGTGAAACTATTCTGCCCAATAAGCAGGTAAACATAAAAAACTGAAAAAACAGTTTGCGCTTCTCGCTCGACATATTTGCTGCACTGCGAGCTATCTCTTTAAAAATTGTTGCTGATTATAACGAATCATCAGAGTTTTAAAAACATGCTACTCCCAGTAAAACTTCTGACTTAGCTAAAGTTTACGTTGCACAACAATATTTATATATTTCTCTATCTTAAAACCATCTTACGCCAAACTATTCGTTATTAACTTCGTGTCTTTCTTTAGTTTAAAAGTTTTGTCACTTAAAGTTGATATCAAAGGTACTATAATTTTGCGCTTTAAGTTTTTTAGTGTAATTTTTGTCTCAACTGTAAGCATTTCTAGTATTACAAATATGAAATATTGTTGTTGCTCATAAAATCTAGTGAACCATTTCCAAGGGTGCACAACAAGGCCTGGTCGTTATTCAGGCGTGCAAGAACTATATATGTTTGAGTCGTTTTAATTATTGGGTATACCCTGCTATTTGGCATTGTTTGGGTCAGATATGAAATCAAAGCCGAGTGAGAGGCAGAAATTTTAGCATTTTATTATGCTGAAACATTTCCGAATTATAATTACAATTGCACCAATAACAATAATATTAAAATTTTTTTTTTTGAGCAATTCTTTTTTTAATGCTCGTGTTTAGTTTTAGAGATAAAGTAATTAACTCAGAATATAGAAAAGTATAATAAATATAATAAAATACAGAAAAAAATTCTGATGAGACTGTTTGGTCGTTGGATTGATTTGTTTTATTTTGTTTTGCAAATCTACTAATGAATGTAATGTGAATTATGTCAAATGTAAAAAAAACAATATGAATTGAAAATAGAAAACGATCCAATCGCATATATATATATATAATCTCAACAAAATATTTATAGAAAAAATATACAACTATCCTCTTTTCTATAATCTAAGGTTTAGGCATGAGGTTTATAACGTCAGATTATAACGCAAGCATATCACGCTAAAACTAGCTTCAGATTATAACGCAAGCATATCACGCTAAAACTAGCTTCAGATTATAACGCAAGCATTTCACGTTAAAACTAACTTGCGTTCAGTCACAAGTCCGTCATACAAAAAATTAATGAAGTTAAAGCTCATTCTGGGGGCAATAACAACAAACTGTTTATGCGTCGCAGTTTATACAAATGGACAAAAACTGTGAAATACCCATCACCTAATCTCTGCTCAAAATAAATACTTAAGTCCCGTTTATAAAAGCTCTTTTTAATGTTAATAATTGTATCGGAAAAATCACTAATGCAACACTAAAAGGCAACCTATATTATTTTTCTTAAACTGCAGTAGCAGAGGAGACTCAGTATGATAATAACTTATTATTACATTATTAGTAGAACAAGTGTCTAGTTCGTTGACGTGAAAGTTTAAAACAAAATGACCTGGGGCCATTCCTATAAAGCTGAAAAATGCGTAATATACGCAAAAAAACAGGATTTTTCTTACGCAAAGTCAATTTTTTTTGAGCACAAATCCTGTTTTTTTGCGTAAATAACGCATTTTCTGCTTTATTGGATTGGCCCCAGGTCCTAATTTTTTTAATGATTTTTTGGCAAAAAACCCGTGAAAATATTCGTGTAACTTTATATGAACTCTTTCACAAATACATGAATAAAATATATTATCTTCATAAGAAGCAAAAAGTTCACGTGGTATAATGTTTACACTTTCTAATGCTACACTAAAAGGTTCCATCAAAAATTAGTATATGTAATGGTACTGAACATTAACAGCTACTATAAATTATCAAACTAATTAAAGTTGTTGTTATTATTATTAACATTATATTTCATTAGTCAACATTTAATATCTTGCCAATAATAAAGTAATTTTATTATGAGTTTTTCTAAGATTCCAAATATTTCATCGAATTTTCTAGATTGGCCCTAATTTTGTTAATAAGATGCATAGCCGAGTGAACATTTAGGATGATACTGACACCATAAATTGATATTCTATTTGAAAAGTCGTATTAAAGTTAAAAAAAGTAGTTAGCATGATTTCTTTTTTAAATTGTACTACAAAAAACTTTATGCCATTATTATATATATATATATATATATATATATATATAATATATATATATATATATATATATATATATATATATATATATATATATATATATATATATATATATATATATATATATAAACATGTATTTATTATAGTGTAAAATGTATAGTATGGCTGAATACAAAATTCCAAATTTGAAGAAAACTTTTTTATGCTTAAATTGTTTAAAAAATTGGAATATTTACAAATATACACAAAAAAAGTACACCAAAGTGAGAGGGTTTTCAACCAAATTTCATCAAAATGATGTGGAGCGAATAAACTATGCTAATATACAAATGCTATCCCCTGGGCTTTATAAACAGCTGTTCAAATTTACACAACCGTCTCATTTGGATGACAAGTTATGTGAAAAAGTAAAGCAGCATCTAGAAAAACACAATTTATGGGGTAAAAATTCATCTGTTTCGGAGAATATTGACTTTAACTTACCACAACTTAAAGGAGAAAACTTGGATGAACACTTTAACAAAGTTGCTAGTGATATTGTAAAAGAGTATCTTAGGTTAGCTGATCATATGGCAAACACATTGAGTAAATTACCTAATCTACCTGAAAAATGGCAAATGACTGATGGGTGGACTAAATATAACAAAGATGGATCTTATTCTAAAGTCACTGCACCAGATGAAGATGTACTTATTTTTGATGTTGAAGTATGCATGTCTATCGGAGATGTTCCTGTTCTTGCTACAGCTGTTTCTAAAAGTGCTTGGTGAGATTTATAAATTTTGCACAGCATTTTTTACACAAATCGCTAAAATATGCAATTTATGTAAGTTTATTTTTATGACAAAAATGATGGGTTGAAATGGATAAGGTTAAAATGACAGCAATATACTTTATTTTATACTTGTTTTTATTTTATTTAACTGTATATAGTATTACATATATTAAATTTAACATATATAATTTACTTGATCATTGTATTGTCAGAAATCACTAAAACCTATAATAACAATAAATTTGTAATTTCTAATACCAATATTAAAATAATATTGATGAATAGTGAAATGGGCTGTGTATTGTTAACAAAACCCCATGTTATAAATTTATTTATTTATTACATTTTTCATTAGTTAATAAGTGAATATGCTTTGAAAATTAATTTGATTTTAAGTTGATAAATTAAGTTATCAAAAGTTGATCTATTTAAACTTAATTTTTATTAAAATTTGTTTACAGAAAATATTTTAAAATAAAGCATAGGATATATAAGAAAGGTGTTCATTTATCATTATTCTCATTCCAAAAATTACAGATCTATTCTAAACAATCAGTTAAGAAGGAGATTTAAATGCAAGCAATGGAATACAAAAAAATGTTTTGTTTAGAAAACTGGAACTTGATCTCTGGAATCTTTTAAAACAACTTGCAATTGATAAAGACCTAATATAAAAAAAGATATACTGAATAAAATAAATAGCTGGATTTTTCACCTATGATGCAAAATGCACCTTATCTAAAGAAAGGCCGTGTAAAACAATCATAAACAGAATCTCAATTCCAATTGTTAATATCAGTTTTTTCTATTTTAAAATTTATATATAATGCTACTACTTTTCTAAACGCCATAAAAACTTTTAGCATCAGTTTAGTTTTTCTATGTATTCTGTGACTTTGAAAACTGATACCTAATTTGTTACTGCAGCATTTATAGATCCTTGATTTTAAAGAGTACTGTTCACCTAAGCAGAAATGCAGTTTGTAGACTCGAATTAGCTTAAGAAATAAACTATTTAATCTGATAAAGTTCAACTCAATGCACCAACATCATGAAGCTAATAGAATTTCAGATGAAATGTTTTATGTCTCTGAAAAGTCTTCATCAAATAAATGACATTTATGATGGATTGGCAATTGAGATTATAAGTTATTACTTAAAAGAAAAAAAGTAAACTGAGACATTTAAGTAAATTATTATGGGAAGGAGAAACAAAATTTTTCCACTGTTATCTAAAATTATCTTTTTGCTGTACCAGCCAAAAAAAAAAAGTAGACTGTTGGGTTTATAGTTTAAAACAGGCTGAATAGAATTTCCTACCAAGGAATGATATTATATTATGCTGTCATAAGTTATTGCTATAATAGGTGTTAAAGCATTAGGATATTATAGTAGTTAATTATTACTATCAATAAAACTGCTTCTTTTTTTCTTATTTCCAATTACTTATTTGTGCTACCAATCACATTCAACTATAATTTTGGATAGGTGGAAAAGTAATTTGGTTGGTTTTGTAGAGTAATCAGAAAAACTTAGGCTTTAGCAAAATGCCAAAAATAGCACAAAAAATTATTTTTCTGGCGAAGTAAACAATATAGATTTACATACATACAAAAACTATATATATATATATATATATATATATATATATATATATATATATATATATATATATATATATATATATATATATATATATATATATAGTTTTGTAATCTAATTCAACTATGCTGTTGCACTAAATTAAATCAATTAAGGAATTTTTTTTTTAAAGGATTGTTTACGGTCTGTTAGATATTTTATAAATCTCTTTTGTTGTATTTCCAACATTTTTGAATTTTAGGTACTGTTGGGTGAGTGATATTTTGATAAACAAAGAATGTAACAATCCAATTAAAAAGCTTACTCCCTCTCTAATGATACCACTGGGTACTTCTAACAAAAAGAGGCTGGTTATTGGTCACAATGTGTGTTTTGACCGTTCTTTTGTCCAAGAACAATATTCTCTAAAAGTATGGTTTATAATTAGTTATCTGCTTTTAATCCAATTTTGCAAAATATCAAAAATGTTTTTACTGAAATAATTAAATTCTTTATCAGAAAAAGTACTTAACAGTAAAACCTTAAACGATAAAATGTCTAAAATGTATCTGTATTGTATAAATCCAATGTTTTTATAAAATTTAAAAAAATATAGATAAATTTTTTAGTTTTTGCATCTTTTTATATAGCTGGTTTTGATAAAAAAAATATTCAGCTGAATGCTAATAAATATTTATTATTTTGTAGTAATAAATATTTATTTGGTATCAACTCTCTACATCATACTGTAATTTATATTTAACCTTAGCTAAGTTTTTTGTGGTCATGCTCAAATACTGTTTTGGTTTAAAGTTAAAGTAATTTTTTAATCATATATTGCTTTATTTGGGTGGATAAAATAATTATTGTTAATAATTTTTATAACAATATTTACAGGTCAACTACTTGCTACTTGGTTTTAACTTGATTTTTAGCTATAATTAATTGAAGTATAATTACTTAAATTTTTCTTAACACACAACACTACCTGTTATTTAATCTTATAATGTTATGCTGTTTCCAGAAAATTCCTTCAAGGTTACTTAAATGTTCTTCAAAATAATTTTACTGATAAGTTTATTGGGTTTGATTTTAACAGTTATTTAAGTTCTTTAATTTTATAGTTCTAAATTTATTTATTTTTTTTTTAAATTTTTTTAAAGGGATCTAATTTAAGGTTTCTTGATACACTCAGTTTGCATATGTGCGTATCAGGAGTAACAAATGAACAGCGTAACTACTTGCAATCAAAATCAGACACTAAAGTTCATTATGACTGGATGGATATGGGTGCTATGAATAGTCTTGCTAAAGTTTATGAGTTTTATTGTGGCAAAGTTGTTGATAAATCCATTAGAGATTACTTTGTGACTGGGAGTTTACAAGATATTCGAGAAAATTTTCAAGTAGGTGTTTTTATGTGTATTATGTATCAATTTGCAGATTTAATTTCTAATTTTAATCTACATTTATGTATACATATATATAAATATAAATGTAAGTTAAACTTACATCTATATATGTGTAACCTACATTTAATGTAATAATTGTATATATATATATATATATATATATATATATATATATATATATATATATATATATATATATATATATATATATATGTGGATATATGATATGTTCTTAATTAATAAAAGTATTGTAACAGATTTATTTTTAAAAGACTAAAAACTGTTAACTTTTTTGTTATTAGACAATAAGGGTCTGCGTCTCGTTATTTTTTTAAATCTAGACGAGACGATCCTAAAAGCTTTATCCCAATTAGCGATAAAAATTGAGACAATTTTCAATTATTAGTCAAAATCCGGGATGATATCAAGACAAGATGTCCTGGACAAAATAGGAGCTTTACAATTCCCGGAATTTACATCTTTTTAACGGGACATAACGAGGCATAACGAGACATACTAGTTAATCCTTAATGTGAAATTTAAATAATGAATTTCTGGTACAATTACCATTATTTATTTCAGCTGCTATTATTGATATTGTTATACCATCTACATAAACACAGCTTTATAAAAGTTAATGGTAGCAAATGAAATCAGGGGAAAAAACATTTTTGAGATAGTATTTAAATCTTTCCACTAAAATATATTGGAAGAAGGGGATAAATATGTTTCCAAGTTTCTGATCATTTAATATTGTTTACCGCTGAGATCAGTATTCACTTCTAATGCAAGAGTTTGCTTTACACTCATATTTAAGGGAAAGGTTTTCTAAAGTGTCTTTAACTTATTTGATCTATAAAACATTTGACTTTTTTTAAAAAGTGTAATTCTTGCAGAGACTAACAATAGAGCACAATGCTCAATACTTAGTTCTTTTATTTTTTCTCTTTGCCTTTGCACTTCAAGGACCATCCATTGTTTATGTGGTTTTCCAGAACCAAAATGGCTACTTTTATTGGTCATAAGATTTTCTTGAAGCCATTGGTATTTTTTTTCTATAAAAGAATCATAATTTCTACCACATTGTTTTAGTTTTTTTCTTCACTTTTGAAATAAATCTATCTAAAGTAGCATTAATTTATGTTCTATTTGCTAATTTCTTCAGTTTTATTTGATTTCGTTAAGTAAATCCTTCCAAATTGGTAATTAATCCACTCCTAATTCACGTATATTCGGGATAAGATCTAATTTTTTTGCTGTTGTTGTTTTTAAAATCATTAATATTTATCAGAAACATTTTTGAGTACTTTATGTCATTTTTTACTTTATAATGTTTAACATTTTATGTTATAACTTCTTTGACAATTATCCCTATAATGTTTAAGTAAATAATGTTACTTGTATATTACAGGAAAAACTGAAGTTGTTAAGTAATGCTATTTCAAATATCTAGCACTTCTTGAATAGTAAATCATTATTCAAATTAAAACATTTTAACAAATTTCTAAGTAGCATATGATGATAAAAATATGTTTCTTGAAACTACATTTGATATGTTGAAACAAGTCATACAAGTAAAAAACTCAAATTCAAGAAATACAAATGTCAATGAGTCCATAAAAACCTTGTTTTCCGCCATTTTCATTTATTTTGATATAATAAACCACTGTTAAAAAATGGCGAAAGACAAGGTTTTATGGGTTCATTGACATTTGTATTTCTTCAAAAAATATATAAAGTTATAAGATTATCTTCAAAGTAAATATAGACTTAAATTTAGATTAAAAGTTCTCCATTTTTACTAAATAAAAATCTCTCATTTTTTAGATTTCTTTAAAAATAATATTTAAAATTTTTAACTTCTTTTAACCATAAAATGTAAAATATAAGTTTTATTAAAAAACTGTTTTTACTTTTTAAATAAATGATCATTCTAATTTAATATTATTTAAAAAAGGGCACTATATTTACCAAAAAACTGTGAGGGGTTTAGTGACATTTTTGTTGTTGTTTTGAGTCACTGTGCGTCATTTCTGGCTGGCAAAACAAACTTGGTTAGCAAAAAATTCTCTTCACTGTGAAAGCGCGATTTAGATATTTAGCTAATATAATTGATCTGTCTCGTAATGTTTCGTAATTATCCGGGACACAGTTTTTAAATTCCGAGAAAAAATTTATGTCCCGATTTATAACTTTATTCTGGGATAATTGTTTCCTTTGTCTCATTATTTTTTTCCAGGAAATTCTCGTCTCGTTATGCTTTTCCCGGTTCATTTTGAGAAAACGAATCCGAGACGCAGACCCTTATTAGACAATATGTTATTTTCTAAAGATAAAGTTTTTTTAATGTACTAACTTTATTTTTTTAGCACATTTTATATTAGTGCTAAAACTTATTTTACATCACAGCCAAAGAAACTAGAAAATTTCAAGAGTTATGTTGTTAAAAATGCATTATATATATTCTTAATATGACTGTCACAGCTCACATAAAATAGAAAACTATTTTAAAGTACTTTATTTTTGTAATTCTTATTAAATAAAGTATACAAATCCTGTTTAAATTTTATAGGAATGTGCACAGTATTGTGCTATTGATGTTCAGTCCACTCATGCTGTTTTTTCTACTGTGTGGCCTATGTTTTGTTTCCATACCCCTCATCCTGTAACACTGGTTGGGATGTTAGAAATGGGAACATCTTTTCTTCCCATTGATAACAGTTGGAATGATTATCTTGAGCAAGCTGAGTTTATGTATAATAAGATGACTGAAAAAATGAGGCATTCATTGATGGCTGTTGCTGATGAAGCTTTAAAAATGATTATAAACGACCAGTAACTCATAATTTGTTTACTAGTTATCTTAAGTTATTCTTTCAACAAGTTTTTCTAAGACTTTAATGCATTTGGGTTTTTTACTTGGTTAAACTTAGATATAAAAATGATCCTTGGTTATGGAGTATGGACTGGTCTATTCATAAAGTAGCAATTCCTAAAGATAACACCACAATAGTAGAAGATGAAGATAATGTACATGCCTACATTAACAATCGATTACATCACTTGACAGAAAAAAGAAGAAATCAGCTTCATCTACCAGGTTATCCAAAGTGCGTACAGGTCTTTCTGTTGTTTTAAAATTAAAACAGAATAAATATTATTTATTTAGATAAACAGAAAAAAAATAGAAAAACATATAAAATATATTTATATGTTTTTCTGTTTTTTTCTGTTTATCTTTTAAGAATTTTTTCAGAAATAATCAAGAATTATAGCATTTAAAAAGAAATTGCCATCAATATTACAGCAAAAAGATAAATTTAGCGAAAATTTAATTCTGTATTATGTATATACTTAAAAAGTTTTGTTTGACAGCATATACAGTACCTACTCATATTATTAGACTCAAACTCAATTTTTATCTTTTTATCTTTTTTGTGTGTCTAAAATGCAATACAAGCAATCACAACTTAATTTTTTTGTTATATAATCTATATATTGTTAAATACAAAGCATATTTATAGGATATAAACATCAGATAATATTTACAAATTTATAATATCTAGAAATATAAACGTACAGCACCAACAATCTTGGAAGTCCATCAATGGCGCCATTTGCAAGACCAGAAATGTTATTAACTCCAAGATTTCTAAATAAATACATATAGGACAAATATATATTTCTTTTTTAGAAATCTTGGAGCTAAACTAAGTCTTTTTCTTTTTTATATTCCTTGAAAAATGTTGTTCAAGCTAATTATAATTTCATTAATTCATTGAAAAAGAATTTTTATCTTCTAGTTGGTATCGGAAATTATGCATGTCTCCTGGAGAAGAAAATTATCAATCAGGACCACAAAGTGTTTCATCACAAACTAGAGTAACACCTCTGCTACTTCGAATGACTTGGGATGGTTATCCATTGCATCATGAGAGGGAATATGGCTGGGGGTTCCTAGTACCATCAAAAGAAATCTCAAACTTGAAAAAGTATTAAGATGAATTAACAAAAATATTTTTTAAAAGAAAAACTAGTTATACTCTTAAAAAGCATAGATAATATTCTGTGATTGTAAATACTTGTTTTCATGATTGGATTTTTAGCTCATCACCTAGCGATAATACTAAAAGTACCTTTCCAATGAAGTAATTGTTTTTTTAATTTTTTTAAATTATGTTTACACTGTTGTATTTTTCTGATAGTTGTTGCAAATTTGTTTGAAATTAGCCAAGCTTTTGTTTTTTATATTAGGTTTAATATTTTTTATATTTTTAGGTCTTTTTTAGAAGTTATTGAACAGCGTAAGTTGCATTCAGCAGGAGATAATATTTTAGATGAAGAAGCAGGAATCAGCATTGGAATTCCAGGTGTTCTCTTTTACAGACTCCCCCACAAAGTGAGTTCACATTCTTCAATAAAAATGTTGTTCTTTGAGTATATTTTCTTTTAAAAATGTTAAAATTTGTTTCAAATATTCTTTTATTCCCCTAATTTGCTAGTTTTGTAATTAACTTTAAGTGACAATCAATTTGCATTTAGAATGGCAAAGAATATAATGTTGGAAATCCATTAGCCAAGGATTTTCTCAATAAAATAGAGGATGGCACTTTGGCTACCAGTGGTAATTACAATGCTAAAGAGCCTATTGAGCTCAACATGTTACTGTCATTTTGGAGAAATGGAAGAAAAAGGATTATGTGTGTAATTAGATTCAATATGTTTTTTATGTTTTAGATTGAAATTATCTTTAGTAGAAATTTTTTCATAAAAGGGTAATAAATTATAAATCTTATGAAGAAATTTCTGAAACAACTATTGTGCTTCATTAATGAACTATTTTAAAGAGATCATCCCTGTAAATGTAATGAATAAATTCTCAGTGTTTTTTGTTTTTTTATTTCAAATAAATATCCAGGTCACAAAAAACAGTTTGGTTGGAGGATGGAAGTCAAAGGTAATCTTATTTTGGTGTAAAAAATTTTGTTATCTAGTTAAAATTTTATACTTTAATATATTAAATATAGTTTTTTAGAGGTGTTATCCTCCCTCAAGTCATCACTGCAGGCACAGTAACAAGAAGAGCTGTTGAACCAACATGGTTAACTGCCAGTAATCCAATGGTATTTATACATTTAAAGATTTATCAAGATGAAAAGTAAGACATAAAATCCAGAAAAAAAAAATCAAAGAAAAAGTGAAAATAGTTTTTGTAAATGGTGGTTTACGAGTGTGTATTATGCACCTACTTGTATACTCTTTTTAGTTATTTACTTGTGCATGAGTATATTTAAAAATTATTTTGTAAGGGTCAGGCTGTATCCAAAATGTGAACCTGTTTGCAAGTGGTTCTAATTACAGTTGTTTCAGTTAGTGCTTTTTGATAAAAATATTTTTTAATCATATTATATTTTTTTTAGCTGAGAAAAAGTAAAGTGGAGTTGTTAACAATTACAAAAGAAAAAAAAAAAGATAGGTCTAAATCTAATGAACTAATGTTTTAGGTCAATCGAATCGGTTCAGAACTTAAATCATTAGTCAGAGCCCCACCAGGATATGTTCTAGTTGGGGCAGATGTTGATAGCCAAGAGCTTTGGATTGCTAGTATACTAGGCGATGCATTATTTTCAAATATGCATGGTTTGTTAGTTGTATTAGTTTACATCTTTTCTATGAATATTTCTAAAATGATAGTGAATATTTATTTCAAAGTTCAACTCAAAATTTATTAAAAAATTGATTTTGTTTCAAAGCTTATTCTACAAACAACTTAAACATTACATTTTTTTGATTTTTTATAATTTGCTAATTGCTTCAAGTTGTTAAATAGTTATTTTACATTTACCATCCAGAGATTTCTTAACAACTTAGAAATATATTGACATTAATATTACTTTGTGGAAAATACGTCTCAATTTTTCCATCATTTATAAAACATTATATAACTCTTTCCAATTAAAGATAGAAGGTCGACTTATAAAATGTGTTGACTTATAACATTAGTATATACAGTATATGTTTTATTACAGTTATGTATAGCTATATTTTTACATTTAAGAATAAAACTTGATCTTTACTTCATAAATCTAAAAACTTAATTTTTACGTAGTTGTTAACTTTACATATTTGCAGTTGTTTCAAATTCTTTTAGAGTTCAATTTTGACACTTATACATTTAAAAAGCCATCAAAAAAATAAATTGTTCAGCAAATAACCAGTGTGTTTCTTTTTTGATACTTTTCTAGTAACATGTCAGCTATTGTAAATCTTCTCTATTGAACCAAAAGTTTTGTTAAAAAGTTTACAACTGAATATTATATAAACTATACTAGGTAGTACTGCACTGAGTTGGATGACTTTGCAGGGAAAAAAATCTGACCGTACAGATTTACACAGCAAAACTGCAGATACAATTGGCATGAGTAGAGACCAAGCAAAGGTAGCTTCTAATATTGTTTTTTTATTTTTTTATTTTTTTTTTTATTTTTTATTTATTTATTTTTTTAATGTTTTTAGTGTAGTTTAGAAATTAATTGCTGGAAGAATGTGGAACAAAAGTAATATTTAACAAGGTTTTGTTTGCTAGATTTTTAATTACGGGCGTATCTATGGTGCTGGTGAACAATTTGCAGTTCGTCTTCTTATGCAGTTTAACCACAACATTTCACTTGCACAAGCTGAAGAGAAAGCTGCAAAATTATATGCTACCACAAAAGGAATAAAAAGGTTTTTGTTTTTTAAAAGTAAAAGTTATTAAAAAAAGTTTGACTTCCGACATCGGTGTAGAATTAAATCATATGCATGTTTTATTTAAACAGTATTTACCTGTGCTCAAAACTCAGCTGAGGTTGTGATTTAGTTATGTTTATATTTTTTTTTAAAAAAAAAGTTATTTGCTCACTGAAGAAGGACTGCGTTTATCAGATTTATTTGGCATACCGACATCTGAAGGTACTATTAGTTACTTGAATCTCAAAAAACTTCTAAATATTTCTGAGACAAATTGGGAAGATAAAGAGTTACTTGTACACAAATCATGGTTGGGTGGAAGGTTATTCTCATTATATTTTACGTACATAATACTTTTAAAGACGATTTTAAAAATGAGATATCTGAAACTAATATAGTTTATACCAATGGCGTAAATAAGTTTGATCAACTGTTAATGATGATAAAATACTAAATATTTTAATTTGATTAAGTTCACTTATATACAAGAACATGCTTTACTCTTTTAGCGAGTCAGACATGTTTAATAAATTGGAAAGTATTGCTTTGTCTGAAGAACCGAGAACACCAGTTTTAAATTGCATGATTACAAAAGCCCTCCTTCCTAAATATGTCCAAAATCACGTAATAAAATTTGTTTAATGTTTAGTGAAGTTTGTTGAATATTTAGTTAATGATTTTGTGCATTTTTAAATCACTTTTTCTTTTTAAATGAAAAATGGTTGATAGAATAGATATTTTTGATTTATGCTAAGTTTTTATTGCTTCAAAAAAGATAACGCAATGACCTCTACTTTGACACGCTATTTTTTATTATGATATTCTTTTCTTATTACCTTTATGCAGTACATGACCAGCCGGGTTAACTGGGTTGTTCAATCGTCAGCTGTTGACTATCTTCACTTAATGTTGGCATGCATGAGATGGTTGATCGAGGAATATGTTATAGATGCAAGGTTTTGCATATCGATTCACGATGAGGTTTGAAGGTTATAAGTTGTAATTTAAAAATTATTATTTATATTTTTCTTAAAAGTCTTCAGGGTTGTTTTGTTGTTTGTTTTTTTTTACATTTAGGTTCGTTATATTGTGCATGAGCGAGACAAGTACCGTGCCGCACTCGCTCTCCAAATATCTAACTTGCTAACGAGAGCAATGTTTGCGTATAAGTTGCAACTAAATGATTTGCCACAGGTTGGTCAAAGATGTTAACTACAATTTGTTTTATTTTGATTTTTAATCTGGTGTGTATCACTCAATCTCTGATGTGTATCGTTCAATCTCTGATGTGTATCGTTCAATCTCTGATGTTTATCGTTCAATCTCTGATGTTTATCGTTCAATCCGATGTGTATTGTTAATAGTTGTTTTTTTTTAACGTATTTTTTTATTAGTCAGTCGCATTCTTCAGTAGTGTTGAAATTGATAAGGTGTTGCGTAAAGAAGTTGACATGGATTGCGTTACACCCTCTAACCCTCATGGACTCTTTAAAGGCTACGGAATAACACCTGGTACGGACTTTTTTAAAAATTTTGTTTGATAAGATTTTAATCGTTGTCTACAAACCCTGTTAGAGGGGAGGTGAGGCAGCAGCGGGTTCATTTAGTATTGGGCTCATATTTCATTGGTTTCTCTAAATCCTTATAAGAAAAAAATGAACTATATTTCATTTTGAACAATTGGCTTTTTAAAATGTCCTGTTTTATTTTTGCCGGTTATTTTTTTTTCACTCTTTTTTTATTTTTATTCTTTGTAAGAAAGTTTTGATTTTTATTTTATCTGTCACTTTTAGGTGAGTCATTGGATATTCATGAGTTATTAAACAAGACTAACAACGGAATCCTTCATAGAGTTTAAATTTTGTTCAGGTTATGTTTGAAATAAATGTCCATACGTGTAAAAGAATTAATTTAAAAACTTATTTTTATAAAAGTAAGCTTTCGTTTAAAAAATCAAAGTGTCTTCGTAGAGCGTAATGCGCTCTACGTAGCCCTAAGCTGCTTAGAGCGCAATATTGTACACGCATGCGCAATTATTTTATTTTCACAGTGCGATTTATATTTCACAATAAAGCTGGTTAGATAGGAGGTTAGGGTAAGGGTTAGGGTTAGGGTTAGGGTTAGGGTTAAGGATAGGGATAGGGATGGGGATAGGGTTAACATCAACAAAATTTTTTTTTTTTTTAAAAAAAAAAAATTAGCGCATGCGTACAAAGTATTGCGCTCCGAGTAGCATATGGCTGCATAGAACGCATTGCACTTCAAGTAGCAACGGCCTTAAAAAATACAGTAGTTTAAAATTTATTTATCAGATCTGATATCTGGGCTCATTAAGTTAAAGCTCAAAGGAGAATAACCTAAAAAAAATACTTTTTATTTTTGTATCACTTACAATTCCATTTAATCCAGTGTCAAAAGTGCTCAAGGTTTTAAACGCATAATTTAATCCTGATCTGCGAATCTTCTTTTCGTCTATGGTTTAAACATTCAAATTTTAAAATATTGCCATGACGCAAAAAAAACATGTAAAAAATTGTGTCAAGTGTTTTTTTCTTTAAAAGTACTCACGTTATTGCACATTAGGGTGGTAACTTTCTGTCTTTTTTTCAGAAAATATGACGTTCATGGTCCTACACAATGAAAAAAATAGTCGATATGAGGAAATATATATTTATTTTTGGTTTAAAAAATATCACCCACCAAAAAATGTAAGATTTGTTCTTTGTGTAACAATGTTATTGGAAGTGAAGCAACATGTTATGTCATAAATCCTTGTTACTGAATATAAAGCGTAAATTGAGACTCAGGAGTTTTGCAATTCAAAGATTGCATAAAATGTATGGCCCTCTCTACACAAATATTGCTGCACTGGCTGTCAATTATTGAGGGTTCTATACTCCAGTGAGTATCAAAACACTTTTTAGCGTTTTCATAACGTTGAACACTTTCTGCTAACTTAGTATAGGAATTTTCTTGAGAAAAAGTGATCTGAAAGCCAAATTCCACAAATAAACAAACAAATCTGCTGCAATCGATTTGTCGTTTGAGGCAATAAAATAAAAGCCATGATAGCATGATTCCACGTGAATTCCACCGTGCATTTCTCAAATTTGGCAGTCCACGAAATTTAAAGTACGGGAACTCTCCATTGTCGAGCAAATAGCAAAAGGCATATCCCAGTTCCAAAAAAAACATCTCTTCATGTAATAGTAGAAAAATTCAATCTTGTCGGTCTCTACACAAGTTTTGTTTTAAGAGAATCATATTCCCTTTCAATATCATCAACGGAATTGTACGCAATGTCTGGACAATAAGTAGCACTTCCTAAGGTTTCATTCATGTCATGTTTTAAAATGCGGTTTAAAACATGATGTTGCCAGCCAACATATTGTACCACAGGTAAAATCAGCAATTTTTGCTGACGCTGTAGAATGACTACAACTCCATTTTTCCTGCCAGTATTTACAACCGTTGTATCCGTGACCATCATTTTTATTGATGCCCATAATTCAAAATAATCCAGATCTTTTATACCCATAGGAATCGTTTGTGCTCTCGAATTTTCAAGGGCTTGTAGCCCCAACCTTTTTTATAAGCGTTTTTGATTAATACCACTTGTAGTTCCTTGCCATTAACCTTCTTTCCATCAAAATGCAGTGACCAATTCTCTTCCTTCAAAGTTCTTTTCATATTTATTTTCATCTTTTCAGCCTGTTTCTTCATTGCTTTCAGAATTTCTACATGGGAGGGCGTGGGCAAGCTGATACCGTCAGATATCTGCTTGCATAATGCAGACACCTTCTTGGTGCTAATGTTAACATTCCTGGCTAAGGGAATTGCTACAGTTGTTGAATGTTGTGGCAAAACAATATTTTTTTTTAGGGGGGGCTGTAGGATTTGTCGTCGTTAGTGTCTGAGTTTTTTTCTGAGTCGCTAGACGAGAGAGGTTTTTCCGAGCAATCAGGGAATGACATAGTGGACTGACTGGACTTCTTTATTGTTTTACAGGGATACACTAGTACGCATTTTGAATTGTTGGACCTCACCTTTCCGCCACTTAGGACTTGCTTTTCATACAGCTGCTTATCTTCCCCACTAAGCCACTCTCTATTTGTACAGGTGATGTCAAATATGCCAGCAAATGTTACTTTTTCATCTTTCTGACCAGGGCGCTTTAGAATGGTGTCGTGTTCAGATGTTAAACTTTCCATTTTCTTACCAAAGACTTCAGCTTTATGACAGGGATATTTAATTTTCTGATCCATAAAGAATCTAATTCTTCCGCAATCATGTTAAATCCGCTTTTGCGACACTTCTCATTTTTTTATAAGATAATGGTATCTGCCAATGATAGCATTTTTCAGAGGTATTTTGCAGTAACTCTCCAACGACTCTTCTATACATGACATGCTTTTCCATAGTTGAATGGCTTTTTCAATCTTACCAGATTATCGGTCTACAAACGAGAATTTTTATTAATATCGGTACTTGATCTCTTTAAAGCCATATATATATATATATATATATATATAGTTTATATTTTAATTAGTTTTAGATTCGCAGTCAATTGGTAAGAAATATAACAACTTAACTATAAGTGATTTCTAAATATAAAATATCTAACAACAAGACGTTTGTCCCAGAATATTACTGTTGAATAATACATTTGTTATCAACGGTGAAAAATTGGTAAAATATTAAAAGTAGGTTTTATTTGGTTGGTAAGGTTTTTGATTAAACAATAAATAAAAACGATATAAATAATGCTTTTAGACCATTCTTCATACTGTAGTACCATGGCCATATAAATTTAAAAAAAGTTTCCACCCTGTTGCATATATCTATGACTTGAAGCTAAAGTAGAACAAAAGTTGGTTGTAAATGTAAGGAACTAAAACTAATTTTCCCGCGTGCTCTTGATTTGCATTTACGTTTTTAAAAAATCAATCATATATAACATTTTTAGCACTCCAGAATCTATTTTTTTAGCAAATAAGCGACTTAATAAACTTTCGATCCTCGAAATTATTTTCTGGCCATAAACTTACCGTCTATAGATAAAATTTTAACTCTAACTTAAGTGATTACTTTTAACATTTAGTGACCGAATTCTAAAGATTAGTTAAAAAACCTTCGCAAAAAATCATTTTTTTTCGGTGTTTTGAGTTAATAGTTTATACCCATATTTTACACATTCTTCTGTATTTAAGTTATAAAACAAATTTCTAAAATAATCCTCTAAACAAAAAACTATATTTGCAGAAAGTACTAGATTGTGGAGTTTTAAAATCATAGGAAAAAAAAAATTGAAAAAAAATTCTCTCAGTTTTAGGTCTTAAACATAGCAAAATCCGAGGATTAATTTCATTAAATCCTATTTCTCGACTGAAAGAGGGATATCTGAGATTAGTACTGATATTGAGCAGCAATTGGTAAACGAGTTAAAAAAAACTGTGAAGCAATTAGTTTAGCTCTGGATGAATCAACAGATATTCAAGATAAGCCTGAAATGGGAGTATTTGTTAGATATGTAACATATAATTAGAATTACTAGATTTGGTTGAGCTGAAAGACGTATCTCGTGGATTTGATATAAAGGAACCCCTTGAAAGAGTTTTACCAATGGAGTTGGTACAGATGGTGCACCAGCAATAGTTAGCAAACATGTTGCACTTTTATTGGGTTGTTAAAAAAGTGATCTTAAGTATCGAGAGTTCATTTCAGCTCATTGTTTGATTATCGAGAGTTCATTTCAGCTCTTTGTTTGATTTATCAAGAACATGAAGAACATCAAGAACATTTGGCAGCAAAACATTTAAATATTACAATCATTCTAATATCAGTGTTAGAAATTGTAAATTATATTTGATCAAATGCAAAAATTTAATGAGTTGGATCATGCTGACGAACCAGATAACCTATCATTTTACTGTGCCACACGGTGACTTTCAAGTAGCAATGTTTTTTGAAGATTTGTAGAATTATTAGAACCAATTCTTTGTAGAATAATTAGAACCAAATCTTTTTGATTCAAAAGAAAATGACGTTTGAAATCCTTGATGATATGAATTTTTTGCAAGATTTTTTGTTTTTGACTAATGTAACGCAACATTTACAAAGTCTGAATGGCCTCTTCCGGGAATGGAAAAAAGTATATCTGATCTTGCTCAGACTATTTTTAGGTATTCAAAAAAAAATTACCCAATATCAGAGAGATCTTTGTTTAAAAAACATTCATCATTTTTTTCAAATGAAGAAGATGATTATTTCTAATCTTTCAATTGAGTATGTTGATCATAAGATTGAATCATATAGGGAAAAATTACGAAACTTACCAAAAGACTTTCAAAGTATGTTTAAAGATTTGCATGTACTTAAATCGTCTTTATTATTTCTAGCAAATCCTTTTTTAATTACCAGTAATGTTCAGAATCTTAGTGCCTGATTGGACAATTTATAACTGTTGTAATTTGGGTAATTTTTTAAAAAGCTTATGATCTGCATATGCTTCTTTAAACAATTCCATAACTGATTTTCTAGTGTGAGTAAAACGGGATGAGAACTTTATCTAGTTAGATTGAATTGTACTTTTTGAAACACTCAAGATAATTGAAAATTATAAACAAGCTTACAAAAAAAAAAAAACTTTAATACGGCTCTTCGGCTCATGTAAGCATTGGACTGGGGCTCTCGTGCCTAAAAGTCTGGCCAGCGCTTACATATCTTATCATTAAATGCCTACCATTTCAGACCATATTAGGGCACCATAGTAACTTGCAAAAAACATAAAATGCAGCAATCGCTGATTCTAAAGCAATAAGAATAAGCACTGGTAAACAGGTTATTTACATGGCAGATCGTGGATTTCCATTGATACCAAACGGTTGAGGTATCAAATAAAAAAATACATTGTCGTTTATTACTTCAAAAAGAGTTATCTACCATTTGGCATTAAACATATTTGACATCGCATGACTGATATATAAGGAAATGCCGGTTCTGAGCCATTGATACTTTCCCATACTTAAGGATGCTAACATTGATGCGTTAGTTAACATTTCTTATGTCGTGTTTTTAGCGCATTAGCCCTTTCCCATACTTAAGGATGCTAACGTTTTTCATGTTGTGTTTTGGTAGGTTTCCCGTACTTAATAGGATCACCTTTCATGAAGAAGTATAAAAAGTAATCATGTTATTTCTATACCAGTAACGCTTCAAGATGCCTAAATATTTTCATTAAACTCCTCTTGTTTTGTAGTGACCAATAGTTAAGGTTCTGTGATCATTTAATAAGATTCTTTTTAAGAATGTTACCACAAGGTGTTAATAATGCTTTGAAAGTCAAGACCTTCATTCAATTTTTTCAAGACGTAAAGGCACAAGTGACCACAATAAGAGGTATTGCCAAACTGCACTCTTTCACTGTTGTAATAAACGGGGCTTTTTAAATAGTCGACCAGTTCGACAAGAGGAGGTTGAGCGTATGAATCAAAGCTGTATTTTTTATTACCGTCTTTGAACCAGCACACCCAATGAAATCCTCCAGTGCTTGAATCACCTGTGTTTACAATACCACATTCTTTACTTCTCGGTTTTATTGGTAACTCATCTCTTACAAGAACACCTCTAAAGTTTTCTAATTTTAACTGTTTAGCAGCCTTTATCAGTTGAAAGTTGGTCAAAGCTTCGCTGGGTAAAACAATTCCTTCTACGTCAATCCAGTCGATCATTTTTTAAAAATTTGTTAAAAAGTTTAAGCTTTTTAGTTTCTTTGAAACCGCGGTCGCATTAAATCATTTTATGATTCATGGTGACAATGTCGCATTAAATCATTTTATGATTAATGGAAAATCTGTGATTTTTTAGAGAATGGAGCCTAAAATGGGTATGCTATTGAAGGGTGAATTGGGTCCGAGGAGTAAACCAGAACCGGAAACAAGAGTGCTTACAAGCGTACCGAGCAAGGGGAGTAGAGCACCGATGAATCCTCCTGTTATTTCATGTCCTTTTCCAGTTTTAACAAAGAGTCCTTTTCCAGTTTTAATGAAGAGTCCATCGCCTTGGATATTTTCATTCCAAGGTTTTAAGAATAAGCCTGAGCCAAATTTGGTTATTTTTATGCCTTTTCCATCTTTGCTCAAGTAAAATGTTTTGGGTTTATTAGTTTTAGTTGAGCTTGCAGAGCTTGTGTGATTGACACCTCGTCCAGCGATAGAATCAACCATAGCAGAGCCGGCAGATGAAGCAAGTCCACCCAATAAACCTTTTGCAAGTACTGGAGCTGCATGAGAGGCAAGCGTTCCTAATAAAGGTAAAAGGGCACCGATGAAACCTCCTTCTACTTTTGCGTTGTGCATGAGTTGTTTTTTGCTGAGTTTAAGCGTGACACCTTTTCCGTTGATGTAGGCTTTTCTAATTTGGTCAAGTTGCGCGTTAGTGACAGCAAGAACATGTTCACCGTTCAAGTCTTGATGAGTGAGTCTAATGCTAACAGCAGTTTTGTCTTGAATGGCTTTTTTAATTTTGTCAGCTTGTCCTTGCGAGATGTTAAGTTTAATGTTTTGATACATTTTTAAGTGTTGAAAAATTATTTATTTCACTTCTCGAATGTGATAACGGATCGTAATGTCCTCTCCTCTAAAATCGATTAAATCTCCATTTTGATCAATGATGCGAGTAACCATTGTTGAAATTTCGAGAAGTTTAACAGGAAGATAAATTAAATGCATAGGTCTTTCGATGATTTTGTAACCAGGGTTAACATTCGGGTAAAAGGAGTAGATGCAATTGAGTTGGGTTCCATTAATATAGGATGATCCGATAACGTTGTTAACAATTCTGATGGTATTGGAGCTTAAAATTTTAGCAATATGATCAGACTCATATTCAGAATTGGAGTTTAATTTTCTTTTAGTAAACCCTAAAACTGAAGCGATGCTGTTCTCCACGTCAAAGTCAATCAGATAATTCATACCAAGTTTAATGGTTGATTTTAAAGTATTAATGTTGATTCCAATTTGAAGGCTGTTTGGAGAGTAGTTAATTTTATTTGCAATGATATAACTTCCACGTTGAGCTGTTTTTATCGTGTTTAAAATTGACTTTTGCAGATAGTCGTTGATGTCTTTAATTTCATAGCTTCCATCAGGAACGATGATGTTTTCCCAATGAGCTCCATTGTTCATGCTGTATTTGAAAGAATTGTTTTTACTGTTTATATTAGGAATGCTGTTGTACGTTTCCATACCGAGAAAAGCCATTTCATAACTTTTTCCTTTATCGAAAACGATTTTGTCTAAAAATTCAGTCGTGATAACACTTGATTTGCCATCCACATCGATTATAATACCAGGCATTTTTTATGTCAAGAAATTTTTTTAAGTTAGAAAAAGGCAAATTCGTCCAACCCTCTTCGGGATTTTCCACCGTCCTTTTTTATCGATAAATCAATGACAGCAAATCCGTGAGGCTCATCCCAGAAATCTTTGCAAAGCTTTTTAAATTCTTCTATGGTCATGTCACTGGAAACGCGGTCTCTATAAATGAGATTGACGTCACTTTCGTCTTGAGGAAAGAGGCAAATAAAGTTGGAATTTGTTCGTATGGTTTTTCTAGGGAGCATGAAATAATTTTGAGCGAGGTAAAAGCAGTCAACGTTAGAGTGTCTTCCTCGCATATAATAGGTTTCACATTTGTTTTGTTTAGCATCTAGCAAGTCGTCAAAGATCATCAAATTGTTTTTGGTCGAGTCTAAGGATTCAGGTCCAGGCACATCATCATCTGTTTCGAAAAATTGGCATTCCATGTCTGTTTCTACTTCCAAATATTTTGAAAAATCATCAATGACGGCTTCAGGGCTTAAATTCAATTTTTCCATTTCTCCTTGCACTTTAAACAAATCAAGAATGAGTTCTTTTGGTGGTTTCTTCTCAAAGGCTTTTTCGAGTATTTGGTATTCAGGTTGATAAAGGGATTTGCCAAAGACTTGCAAGTGGTTATAATCCAGCCATCCAGGCTTGAGCAGTAAATTGAGAAGCAAGGTTGTTTTTCCGCAACCAGACTTTCCGACGATAAGTCCTCGAATGCTTCTTGGCAAAAGCTTGTTGTTGTTTCTTTTGGTTTTTCCAATGTTCCATGACAAATCAGTAACTTCCATTTTTATATTAAAACTTTTTTATATATGTTAAAATGTACTGCGTTAAATGCAAAAGAGAAACTGAAACCATTCACTTGAAAAAGGAGATGGCAAAAAACAACAGACCAATGTTGAAAGGAACTTGTGACTCTTGCGGAACGACCAAATGCCAATTTGTTTCTTCGGGATCATCTTCTTCGCATGCGACAAAAGGAGGTGATTTGGTGGAGTCGATCAACAGGCTGTTGAGCAAAGTGAAACTTCCGTGGGCAAAATTTCCAGGAGAAATGCATATTCCAGGAATGAACTTTGCAGGGCCTGGCACGAATTTGGATAAGAGGTTGACTTCTACGGACATGTATCAAGATTGGAGCAAGCCGGTAAACAGAGTGGACAATGCGGCATACCATCATGATTTGGCTTATAAATATTTCAATGACCGGCAAAACAGGAATGTGGCAGATCAGATGATGCTTGAGGAGATGAATTCGATCCCCAATCCCACTCAAAGAGAGATTAATGAGAGAAAGCTCATTACGCCGGTGATTAAAGCCAAAGCCAAATTCGGATTGGGTGTGAGTGATTTGAAATGGACGGATCAGCTTGCAGAGGAGCTTCATAAACCGGTCATTCATCATTTTAAAAGAAGAAGGGCGATTGTGAACGACATTGATGAGATATGGGCCGCAGATTTGGTGGACATGCAATCGTTTTCAAAGTTTAACAATGGCGTAAAATATTTGCTCATGGTGATTGACGTGTTTTCAAAGAATGGGTGGATCGTTCCGTTAAAAAGCAAAACAGGCTTTGAAGTAGCTGAAGCGTTGAAAAAGATTTTCGAAGAAAGAAAATGCATCAAATTGTGGGTGGATAAAGGAAAAGAATTTTACAACAGGGATGTGAGAGCGCTAGGTGTTCAATTGTATTCCACTGAAAACGAGGAAAAAAGTTGCGTTGTTGAGCGATGGAACAGAACGATGAAAGAGAGAATGTTTAAATATTTTTCAGCCAACAATACCAATAAATACATTGACGTTTTGGATGAGATGGTGAAAAATTACAACAACACAAAGCACTCTTCCATCAAAATGACTCCAGTGGAAGCTAGCGATGAAAAGAAAAAAGGTAGGGTATGGTGGAATCTGTATGGAAAGGATCAAACATTACCAGCAAAACCAAAATTTTCCATGGGTGATCAAGTGAGGATCGTAAAAAAGAAGTCTCATTTTGAAAAGGGGTATACACCGAGATGGACTGAAGAGGTTTTTACCGTGTCAAATGTTCAGCATACGAATCCTCCCACGTATAAAATCGCTGATGCTACCGGTGAAGAAATTCAAGGTACTTTTTACGAGCAGGAGATGCAAAAGACGCATTAGGACATATTTAGGATTGAAAAAATCGTTCGCAAAACCAAGAGTAGATCATTGGTGAAATGGTTGGGGTATCCAGACTCGTTTAATTCGTGGGTGGACAATGATGAATTGATCAGTTTGCAAGTGAGATGATCTAAAAATCATTTATGATTTCCACTGATCATGAGATGATCTAAAAAATTTAAAAGATGTTTTAAAAATGCATGCTCCTCACAAGTTTTTGAGAAATGTTGCCTCAGCAGAAGTTCACAGTTTGGAATTGCAATTGAAGTATTTGGAAGAGAGGATTAGAGAGTTGGAGGAAAGAAGACCGAGTAACATTATTGTGTCTGAAAAATTGCTGGATCATCCACCCTATTACAACACGAACGGACAGTATGAGATTTTTGCTCAGAAAGATATTAAATTTGTTGCTCTCACCCATACAATGATAGCATTATCCATTGGACTGAATTTGGAGAAAGGTGTTGCAGTGGTGACATTAATGAATAAAATCACTAGGCAATTGAATTATAGAAAGAACGAAGTTATTATTTCAGAGTCTGTAGATAACGTTATTATGGACGTGAACAGCAACAGCAATGAGGATGTGATTGTTAAAAAGGGAGAAAAGCTCTGTACGATTACTTACATTGATTTAAAATAATCTTTCTTAATGAAAAATGGAGATAATGAATGAAAAACGTTATCCAGTTCTTTCATCAGCTCCTGCAGAAGAAGGACATGTTCCTGCAGATGAAGGGAATCGTCTTCATACGATCGGTGAGATTCAGAAAGAGATAGACAACGAGAGGAAAAAGCGAGTTCATCTTAGCAAAATGTACCATCGCGTTTTCAGGATCATTTCGAATGCAGACAATGTAATGCAGGGATTGTGCATAGCATTAAGTGCGACTGGAATAGGGCTTTTGTCAACGATTATTGCTAGTCCAGTAGCGATTGCGTGTGAAGGTGTGGCTATTGGAATGTGTTTTTTATCGATTGTTGGCAGTCAAGTGAATAAAAAGATGGCATTGAAAGCGGAAAAGCACGAAAAGATAAAAGTGTTGGCAGAGTCAAAATTGAACACGATCAGTGAGCACATTTACAAAGCGTCGGTGGATGGAAGAATAAGCAAATCAGAGTTTCAATTGATTCTTGGTGAGCTTCAAAAGTTTAAGACCATGATGGGGGAAATACGAACCAAAACCAAAAATGGAATAGATGAAGTGACTAAAGAAAACTTGATCCAAAAAGGTCGAGACGATGCCATTCAAACGTTTAACAATTTGTTCAAGAAGGGATAACATTAGTGTGAAAACTGATTTAGGATTTTTTGTCTGCGTATTCTAAAAAGATGTTTTTCTTTAAAATACAAGACCCGGATAAAAGAGATGAAATTGTGAAAGAAGTTAATGAGAGAAGAAAGAGGATTTACCAAGACAGCATCAACAACAACATTTCAGAGTCAAATTTTCAAGCTAATGTGAGTAAGCTGTTTAGGCCGCTCATCGAAAGCAACGAAATGATGCTCAACGAAAAGAAAAAATTTGTATCCAAAATGCCTTTTGAAGTGAATAAAGTTGGAGATAAAATGTTCATTGGTAAAATGGAGGTTGAAATGGATGGAGATGACATTATTGTTGGTGATGAAAGGTATGAAAGAACAAAAGGTCTTTGGGATCTCATGACTAAATTTGAAATACCGAGCGAGTATACGGATGAAGATTTGCAAAACTATGAAAAAATTTTAATGGACAGTGATGCTATACGATCTGATACGAAGCCGAATAAACCGAAAGCTTCAAGAAGACCAAAGTATCAGAAACTTATTGCTCCTATTTGGGAAAAAATGATGCGTATTGAAAAAGGGAAAAAAGGTCATGGAGTGATCATTCTTCCAAGCGATCCGAATGCGTTGGTGGAAAAGCTTGAATTGAGTATTGCTTCCTGGCATGCTGGAAATACGGGATCAAGAAATGTAGCTGTGAGCATTTGCGATGAGCTGTTGAGACAAGGGGAGATTAATAAAGCGGAATACAAATCGCTAATGAAGACGATTGATAAAATTTAGTCATCAAAGGATTTAAAAAAGAAAATGTTTATTTAAAAAATGCTCATTGTGAACAAAAGAAGATATGTGAAAAAGAACGTTGTTGGAGGAGGTGGTATTCAAGACTTGATTAAAAATTTCATCAAAAGAGCAGCTGCTTCAAGTATGTCAAAAGCAACAATGAGTATGCTAAAAAATGCTGCATCAAGCAAAATTGGGCAAGAAGCGATTACAGCTGCAAAATCTGCTGGTACTGAGTTGGCTCTTTCTGCCATTTCTGCTGCTAGAGATGCGGCTGTTGATAAAGGTAAAAAGACTATTGAGAAATTAAAGACTGGTTCATCCATTCAAACTAGGAAAATGTCAAAACAGAATGCGATTCGGATCCAAGACCTGGTGAAGATGGGAAGAGGTATGAAGATCGCTTGAAGGATGAGTGTGAAATGATCTAAAAAATCGTAGATTTTCCACGGATCATGAAATGATCTAAAAAAATTTTTCTTTCTATAAAATGATAACTACCGATCGATTAAGACTGACTGATAAACCAGAGTATGACTCTGGCATTGAAAAATTGGATTTTTTTGAGTACCTTCCAACCAATCTTGATTTAAATTCTTCAGGCACGATAACTTTTGAGATTGACTGTCAATCCATTAAAACACTGCCATCAGAGGCTAACATTCTTATTGAAGGAGTGTTGAAAAAGAGTGATGGAACCTTTTATGAAGCCACAGACAAGATCGCCTTGGTGAATAATGCTTTGATGTATTTGTTTAACGACGTGACTTATGACTTGTCTGGAGAGCAAGTGGAAAGAGTTATTTATCCAGGTCATGCCACTACCATTCTTGGAATGGTGAAATACCCTTACGGATTTCAGATTACAGATGGTTTGAAGCAAATGTGGTTTATGGACACATCAAATCTTGTTGAAAATGAAGGATTTAAAGTTAGACGAGACCATTTGTTTGCAGACACTACATCCGTTGGCGCTTTTTCGTTCAGGATCCCTTTAAGACACATTTTTGCTTTTTGCGAAACCTATGACAAAGTTGTTTATGGGTTCAGGCACACCATCACCTTTACAAAGAAAGAATGCGATGATGCCATTTACAGAGCGGAGAGCGCCAGTATAGGAATGATTGATCTTAAAAAATTCAGGCTTTATATGCCACGCGCTGAATTGAGTGTTTCGAGAAATGCTGAATTCATGAGTTTAATAGCTCAAAAGATACCTATCGAAGTACCTTATAAATCAAACAAATGCGAAAGACAGCTTATTCCTGCTAGTCAAACAGAATTTGCCTGGTCGCTTGGAAGAATCACCGACAAAAGCGTTCCGTTGTATATTTTGTTTGGACTTCAGACGAACAGACCCTCTAGTCAAACTGTTAATCCGTCTATATTCGACCATTGTGATATTAGCAATTTTTACGTGACCGTCAATGGAATAAAGTACCCAAATTATAATTACGACTTGAATTTTGGAGAAAAGAAAGTGGTCATGGCTTATGCAGATTTTCTTTTGATGAAAAGTATTACGGCACTTGTTTGTCAATCTGGGTTGTCCTTGCTTCAATATATAAAATTGTATCCCTTGTTCTTTGTTGATATCAGCAAGCAAAAAGAAAGAGTGGCTTCAGAAACAGCTGAATTGGTGATCAACCTTAAATTTCGAACTTCAACTGTTGCAAACACCGTTATTTTTGCCGTGGTGATCTCTGACAAGCTGCTTAATTTTGTTTCAGATGGAACTGCCATGACTGCTGTTTATTGAGTTAGATCCTTTTGATCCGTGGAAATGATTTTTTAACTTTTACCGTGTTAAAAAATTGAATTGGCTTAAAAAAATCACGGCAGAAATAAAATGAGATATACAACATCGTATTTGAAAAATTTACTGAATGAAAACGGTGTCACTAAAACGGCTGACGATTTATTAACGTTGATGATGCTTGCGGTTGAAAATAACTTGATCAGTAAAGACAAGATTTTAGAAAGAGCTAAAGAAAAGAGAATACGTCGTGAACCGAAAGAAAAGAAACCTACTGATCCAAAATATGAAAAGCTTTGTTTTTTAATAAAAATTCAATCACTGTGAGAACGATCAACGTTGAAACAGGTGAAGTAACTGAACACAAGTCTCTTTACAAAGCGATGGCAGGAACTGGACGTGGATGGAGATATTTAGAGCGTCGAGATGGAAAGGTAGACAATGGAATCAAGATTGAATTTTTAAATTCTGGAAATCTTGAAAAAAATTTCTTCTCTTAATAAAATGAGATATACAACATCGTATTTGAAAAAAATGCTGAGGGAAAATGGAGTCACCAAAACCTCAAACAATTTATTAGGTCTGATGATGCTCGCGGTTGAAAATAACTTGATCAGTAAAGATGAGATTTTTGAAAGTGTGAAAGAGTACAAGTCAGTAGGTCGACCAAGAATACATGAGCCTAGAGAAAAGAATGATGATCCAAAATGGGACTGGCTTCGTTCAGTTAGAAAAAATCCAATCACTGTGAGAATGACCAAAGTTCAAACAGGCGAGGTGACTAAATACAAGTCTCTTTACAAAGCGATGAAAGGAACTGGTCATAGATGCAAATATTTTGATCGTCGAGATGGAAAGGTGGTTAATGGAATCAAGATTGAAAAGCTTCATCATTGATTTTTTAACTTTTACCGTGTTAAAAAATTGAATTGTCTTTTTTTTAAAAATCTTGGTATAAATAAAGATGGCAGTCATGGGAAAGGATGATCTTTTGAATGCTCTTGATGGTATGTTTGTGTCAACTCCTGATACGATTAAATCGAAAAGTTTGGATAAATTTTTAAAAAACGTTAGAAAGCTTCCATTGGAAAATCAAACAATTTTCAAGGAAATGGTTGAAGTTGCACCTTTAAAAGAAGTGGTTATGCTTATAAAAGAAGATATTGACCTTTGTAATAAATTCTTTATCGGTACCAATTGGAGATTAAATGCTAGTGGTCGTAATAATTGTCGCAAAATCACTGAACAGATTAGAGAGATTAAAAATATGTATTCCTCTTAATTTTTTAACTTTTGCCGTGTTAAAAAATTGAACTCGAGTTAGATAATTTACGACGATTAAAAAAAGATGGGTATGAAAGATAAAAAAGTCTCAATGGCTTCATTACGAAGAGATGCTCAAAAAAGGGCTATCAAAGGCTATACCAAAATGACGAGGGAACAGCTCATTGAAGCTATAAGAACAACAAAACCTGTCATTGGTTCAGCAGCTCGTAGAAGGACAACTGTGGCGTTGCCTGATTATTCAAGTGATGAAGACAGTAGATGGTTTGATGAAAGAGAAAGAGAGATGGATGAAAGGGAAAGAATGCGAGAAGAAGCGAGAAGGCGACATGAAGAAGCGAGAAGGCGACAAGAAGAAATGAGAAGGCAGCAAGAAGAAGATAGAAGCCAGCAAGAAGAAGATAGAAGGGAGTTAGAATATTTGATAAGAGAGTATGAAGAAGCGAGAAGACCATCTGGCAATTTACCGGAAGAAAGGGAAAACGATATTATTGCAGAAGAGTGGGAAGAACTTCAAAAATTTGCTTTATATGGTTGGATGGGAAGATTTTGCGCTCCTGCTGCTTGAAAAAAAATTGAACTCGAGTAAGATAATTTACGACGATTAAAAAAGATGGGTAACAAGCAAAGCAAATATCAAGTTTCGCTTCTTGACAAACTATGGCAGTCTGGAAAAATGCTTAAAAAAATTAGCCGTCTTGAAAATAATGTTTATTGGAAACTGAGTAAACAGTTGATGGAAGATGCGTTTAAAAATGAGTACATGCCAATTCACGAAAAAATTAAAGACCTCTACCTTCTCAGAAGTCAGCTTTTTGATGAAATCATAAGCAGTGATTTGAGTAAAACAGACATATACAATATTAAAAGGCTTTTTGAACACAATATTTATTATCTAAAATATATCTTAGGTGAAAAAAGTGAAATGTTTAAAGATGTGGTTGATGTAGATAATATAGTCCATGCCTTTGATGGAGATCATTACCGATTGATTCAACTATTTGGTGAAGAGGAATTGCTGATGAGAGACTATGACTCTCTAAAATGGATGAAGATTCAAATCGACCTCATCATTCCATTATTAGAAATGGATGAAGATTCTAAGATGAAACTGAAAAAAATTTCATTAGAGATGAATAAAATACATAGACTTTTTAGATCCTTTAGATCTATGAAAAATTGAATTGACTTTAAAATTTTCACGGCATATAAAAAGATGGAAAGGAAGTATGTGATTGAATTTGATACCATGGGTTGTGCACATCTGTTTGATGAAGACAAAGAAATTCATGCGACTGGATGTGAATTTACTGCACGTGATGACTGGGGAAGAAAGTATACGATTAGATTTGATGAAATGGGTCAAGCGCATGTATACGATTCAATAAGCGAAATTTTTGCCAACTATCTTTTTTCTTGATTCTTTAAAAAGAATTAAAAAATCGTAGATTTTCCATGGATTCGAGGAATCTAAAAACGGTTCAAAGAAGCGACAGTGTGCCGTGATTTTTAAAAAATTGAATTGACTTAAAGAAAGTCACGGCGGAAATAAAATGAGTCCCCAATCTTCAGAAAAGTTTATCGCGAAAGAGCGAAAAGATGACTACTAGAAAAGGAGAGTTCTGGCTCATTTTCATTTTGGATCTCCGTTCTGATTTTTTTTGATAATCGCGGGTTGAAAATTTTTAGGATCTCCGTTCTGATTTTTTTTTTTTTGTGATAAAAAATTCCGAGGAGGACGACGATGAGAAAACATTTTTTCATGACGTGATAAAACGCGTAATGAAAAAAATTTAATGGCTGTAAAGGTGTTTAAATCTTGCGCGAAGTTATGCATAATAATAGGCTTGTCCGAGAAGAAGGTAAAAGCTTCCGGATTGTCCGACTTGCGAGTCGCCGGAGTTGAGAGTGACCACAAGCCTTCTTCCGGATGAGACGCTGGGCATGGAGTCTGCCTCTCCAAAATTTCTGTAAAAGGAAATGGTGGTGGTGGATCCGATGGAGGCGGTGGATTGGTACAACAGCCCCGTCGATTTGTTGTTGAACGAGGATATGTTTGCTCCGTTCCACGAGAACAAGTAAAAATCTTCCAATCCAGACGAGGAAAAGAAGCATGTGCTGTCATTGTCGTAACCAGGAAAGTAGGTGTAATTGTTGGTGTTGTAAGGAGTCCAAGGAGTGAGAACGGTCCTGTTTCCAGGAGGTAAATTCCCATCATACATTCTGACTCTGGATTCCCACCAGTTTCCAGAAGAGCCGATGATGTGCACTCTGATGTATTTGAGAAAGACTCCGGTTCCTTTTCCGTTGGTGTTCATCAAAACATATTCGCTGCCATACGTCGTGTTTAAATATCGGAACGATTTGCAGTAAAGTTTGAAAAGAGGAATGGTAGCAGGAATGGAAGCAAGAGTGGAAATGAACGGTTGAATCCAATACGTGATGGCTGTGACATTTTTGTTCACCAGTTGAATGGAGACGTCGTTTCTGAAAGGCATGTCCAACGTAAAGTATCCTCCCAAGGAAGTGGTGTTAAACATGTTGCATCCCTGCAAAGAGTTGGCGTAAAAAGCTCCTCCCAATGGTGAAAAAAGCAAATCGGTGGCAAGACCGGTAGCGTCCACTCCGATTCCGTCAGTCACTTCTATATAATTCCCCACATTGATTTCTCCGTCTGTGAAGATTCGAATAAAAACTTGACCAGGAATATTTGTGCCAGAGGTGCTGTATAAAGCCAGCCACAGCCTTCTCAACACTCCAGATTTTCCGGAAAACGCAAACACAGGAGAAGTGGTTAACGCTGCGATCGTTTGAGACTTAAACCCCAAACTGGTGAAGCTGGATCCTTGAACGACGCTGGCCAAACTCGATTTTTGCAACAACAAGTCGACGTAACTTTTTGTCGCTCCATCTTGCGCGTTTGAAGGATCGAGCACATTGATCAGTTTGTGAGAATTCAAATCCAAGTCCGCGGTTCCCACTGATGTTCCACCGGCGTGCGTGTCCACGTAATTTTTGGTGGCTGAATCTGAAGCTGAAATGGGTTCTGCCAAATTAGTCAATTTGTGTGACGTCATGTTGATGTCCGTGTAAAAGATATTGTTGTATGCCACTTTTGTGTCCACATACCCTTTTGTCGCTGCGTCTTTTAAAGCGGTTGGATCAGAGACGTTGATCAACTTGTGGGAATTTAAATCCAAACTTCCTGTGATCGTGCTGGATCCGTCCGTTTTGATGAGCATGCTCGAGCTGACATCGACGTAATTTTTTGTGGCGGCGTAGTGAAGATTTGTCAGTTTGTTCAAATTGATCGCTTTGTGAAAATTCAAATCCAAGTCCGCAGCTCCAATCACTGTTCCTCCACCTCCGCCTGTTGAATGTGTGTCCACGTAATATTTTGTGGCAGCGTCGTGCGAGTTGGTTGGTTCTGCCAGGTTGATGATTTTTTGAGAGTTAAAATCAATATCTGCAGTGATGGTGCTGGATCCATCCGTTTTGATATAAACGTTGCTTGCTGAGTCTGATGTAAGATTGTCTAAATAAACGCTGAACTCGTTTCTGTTGAACTTGTCAATCATTTTTTAAAAGGGTGAAAATTTTTTTTAATTCGCAAGTGATCACCAAAGGGTGTTGACAACGTCTTGAAAGCTGTTTCCCTCTTCACATTTTTTCAAGACGTAAAGACACAAGTGACCGCAATAAGACGTGTTTCCAAATTGAACCCTTTCGCTGTTGTAAAAGACAGGGCTTTTTAAATAATCGACGAGCTCGACGAGAGGGGGTTGAGCCTAAGAGTCAAAGCTGAACTTTGCGTCTCCGTCTTTGTACCAGCACACCCAATGAAACCCTCCAGTGCTTGAATCCCCCGTGTTGATAATCCCGCATTCTTTTTTTCTCAGTTTTTTTGGCAATATGTCTCTGACAAAAACCCCACGAAAATTTTTTATTTTTAGTTTTTTTGCTGCTTCCATCAATTGAAAATTGGTCAAGGCCACGTTCGGTAAAATAATTCCTTCCACATTGATCATTTTGCTCATTTTTTTATTTTGTTAATTTTTTTTGTCACTTACCTTTTTTTCTTTTTTTTAAAATCCTTTGGTCTCAGCGATTATCCCTCTGCACTCTGCGATCAACATTTTTGACCTATTTGAGATTTCTTTGTTCTCTGCGATCATCTTTCTGATCTCTGCGATCGCCCTTTTTGTCTCTGCCTCTGCGATCTCTGTCTCTGTCTCTGTCTCTGCGATCTCTGTCTCTGTCTCTGTCTCTGTCTCTGCAATCTCTGGCTCTGTCTCTGCAATCTCTGCCTCTGCGATCTCTGCCTCTGACTCTGGCTGTGCAATTTTTTTAAATTTGTGGTGACCATAAGCCATTGTGTGTATCCCATCATCCAAAATGATTCTTTTGTCATCGTCGGAGCTGAGAGAGGATTTGTTGATCTCCTCCGTGTAAACGTCATGCAAATGGGATCGGATGACATTCATTTTGTTAATCTTTTCTTTTTTGGTTTCGAGGCATTTTTTGTAATCGTCGTGTGTGATGTATTTATCGACGACATATGTTTTCACCCCCTTGTATTTTTTGCTTTTTTTTTCTTGATGTATTTTGTCAGAGTACAATTTTGACCTGAGACCAACAAACTCTTCAATCTGTTTTCCTCCGGTTTCGTCTTTGAACATCCCAATGACCTTTTTGTTTAAACCAACTTTGAACCCGACGCTTTGAATGGCTGGATGGCTTTTGCTGAAACCGCTCGTGTCGAATTTTTTTTCCACATCGTCGGCAATGTCCTTGTAAAAATCGTCCGTTTTTATTTCATAAACCAGCGAGTCCGTGTCTGTCATCAGCAGCTTTGCGTCACCAGGATATTTTTTTTTGATGTAATCATAATGGAACTTGAACATTAAGGTTTTGCTCAAATCCAAAATGGACATGCCCAAATAAATTGGTTTGTTGCAAAAATTTTTTGTCCTTTTCATGTGAACAGCAATCAAGTTTTCGTCGAAAATCGTGTGCCGGTCGTAATTTGGTTTGGCTGACAATTTTATTGCCTTTTCCTTTTCTGTCACCAGTCTCACGTCCTCTCGCTTTTCAATGTTCTCCATTGTTTTTCCAAACACCGAATTGTTCATCAGCTTGAAAAATTCTTTTTCAAACTCGCTGTTGGCTTTTGTTCTCAATTCTGTGTTGAGGTCAATGTATGGTTTCATCCAATCCCGTTGCTCAAATTTTATTCCTCTGTGCACCTTTGAGATTTTCATTCCCAATCGTTCATACAATTTCAGGTTTTCACAGTGAAGGACATAATTTTTTTTGTCGTTTAAATTTGGAACGAGCTTATCCACTTTTCCAATTTTCATTCTCTCAGGGGCCAACGGATAATCGTTGTGTTCATTGTGAAGGCTTTCCGGATAATCCAAATCAACCTCCAAAATGCACGGATAATGTCGCCAATTGGACAGTTCGTCTTCTGACATCCATTTGAAACCGTGAGTGGGAAGAGGTTTGCACATTGCGCCATCCGTACAGGTTGTTGGCGTCCAAGTATTGAATGAATTTTGATGGTTGGCTTGGATCGTACGAGTCACCCATGTATTTGTTGTTCGATTTTCCATGCCGGTTGGAGATCATGCTGATCCCTCCACGGGTTCCTTTTTGGATCATTATAAGTATGTCTGGGTCGCTCAACAATTCCAATTTTATTTTTGTCATTTTCAAACAAGCGTCCCAAGCCAACCCGGGAGACGTGTAATACCAGGCTGGGTCGAGCTTGTAATTTTTAATGCAAACGTCCCTGAAATTTTCAAAGACGTCCGCCAGAATCAAAACGTCTGACACGTTGTACAAATCGTGATAATCTCTGAACGTTTTGCATTGAAACACGTTCCAAACCTTTTGCGCATGCGCGTAATCTTCGTCGCTTATTTCCTTGTGGTTGAGTTCTGAGAAAAACGCTTCTTTTGGAGGCAATTGCGTTTCTTGAAATTTATCGAATCCATCCACCCAACCGTAAGGGTAAACACCTTTTTTTCGAAGCAAATCGAATTTTTCTCCTTCAAAATATTTTGAGAGGTTTTTGAACTCTTCTGGCTGTAAATTTTTTGACAAAGCATCCAAACCGAAGGAAAGGAATTTAAAACTGTCGATGAACCTCAATTCAATTTTTTTTCTTTGGGTTTTCCGTCTTTCCCAGTGTACTCTCCCACTTTTATTTTTTTCGAGAAGCTGATGTATTTTTCCTCGTTGTAAAAAACTACAGGAATGAATTTTAGGACTTTGTATTTTAAATTGCATTCGTTATGTGCCGCTCTTCGATATTTTCCAGTAAAATGGCAGTGATCGCGCACCTTTTCTGTATCGAGAATTTTTTCTTCGCAAATGTGACAAACCGTCGCTGATTTGAAATTATTTTCATCCTCCTTTGTGAAGACCATATTTTTTTTCAAGTTTTTTCCAAAAATTTCTTTTATTTCTTTTTCCAAACTTTCAACAAAAAATTGGGCAACGTCTTGGTTCTCGTTTGACGATTCGGAAATGGATGGATCGCTGTCATAAACGGTTTCGTCAAAACATTTGATGTAAAAGGAAAAGGAGCTCGGAACGTGCCTTTGAAACTTTTTGGTGTAAGACTGGTCTGGGTTTTGTTCGCACGAGTCCATCGGTTTGACAAAGCTTTCAAAATCCGCGTAAACGATGAATGGAACCCTCATCGACCTTTCCATGTGCCCAAATTTCATGAACGAATTTTCTGGAGGAAGATCCATTCGTGCTGCACTGTACTCTCTGCAATCGGTCGAATGTTTTGAAAGATCCTCCTCGCTTTTCATCCCCTGCAAGCAATTTCTGCAAAAATATTTTTTTCCGTTTCTTTTGGATGCTTGTGATGAAATGAGTCGACTCAGATTTTTGATCAGACAATAATGATTTGTTTTTCCGTCTGAAACAAGCAGCAAATCTATTTCATGCTTTCTGTTCAAGCATTTCGATATTTGCAAAGGGTGTATGGATTTTTTTTCGTAACCGAAAACGTTGACGCTGATATCTGGATTATTTTTTTCAAATTTTTTGATTTGATCGAGTTTGACAGGAAATTCAATCCCTTCCCAATTAAAATTTTTTGATTTTTCAATCAAGTCTTTGTCAATCCTTTCTCCATTTTTTTCTTTCATGTTCAACGCTCTGGTGACGCACCACTTGAAGCATTCATTGTCTTCGTTCTCCATGTTGATGATTGCTTTTTTGCTTGCCAAAAAGTCGTCGAGATGGATATACGACCGGCCACCGATGGGTCTGTAGTCAATTAAATTAATGTCCATTTTCAAGATGGCGGACACTGTGCAATTCGAACCCATTTTGTTGTATTTTTCCATGTTTTCCAGGATCTCATCTTTTGCTTTTTCATAAAAATCTCCCAAGTCAGTCGACTCCAAAATAATCCCAGCTTTTGACAAAAAAAGGCACAATTCGATGCACCTCCTCTCCCGTTGTATGGCTGACGCTCTCCATATCGATTGTCAAAACAAGGCTCGCTTTTTTGTTTTTATTCTCTTGAAGAATTTTTATCGCTCCGTCTTTCGCCAAATTTAAAAAGGCAGAAGCGTCATTTTGGTTTCCTTCGACTTGATGCGAAAATTGTTTTGCAACATGCCTCAGCGCGTGATCGGTCAAATGAAAATCAATTTGAGGTTTTCCGAACACGAGCGATCGAAGCGACACGATTCTTTTTTTCAATTCTCTTTTGTTATTTTTCAATCTTTTTTTTACCTGCTCTGGAACGTACGGGTCAACGAACTCAAGCACGCTGTTGAAACTGTTGACGACCGCATTTTTCACAGCCGTCGTAAACCTTGAAAAAATTCCAGGAGTCATCACAGGAGTCGAATCTGGAACAGAAGCGTCAAACATATATTGTGATGACGACTTTGGAGGAAGAGCTGGTTTCAACATTCTTGGTGGAATTGTTGATGGTTTCGGAGCGATGACAGGCTTTTGAGCGATGACAGACTTTTGAGCGATGACAGGCTTTTGAGCAATGACAGGCTTTTGAGCGATGACAGGCTTATGAGCGATGACAGGCTTTTGAACAATTTGACGCGGGGCAATCGAACTAAGATCAGGTCTCACATTTTTTATTGCTTCAACGAGATCAGCCTTTCGCATCTTTGAATAATTTTTCAATTTTTGAGCTTTGGCGATTTCTCGCAATTCTTTGACGGTTTTGCTTTCCATTTTTTTATTGCCAAGAAAATTATTTAACTCAAAATCAATTTTTTTGGTTTTTCCGATTTTTTCGGGCTTGCTGATTTTTCGCATTTTGCTTTCCATTTTTTATTGCCAAGAAAAAAAATTTTTTCTTTTTTTTTCCGAGAATTTTTTCAATTCTTTTTTTCCGAGAATTGAAAATTTTTTTTCGGACTTAGATTTTTTTTCATTTTTTCGGACTTGGAGTTTTTTTTCTGTTTTCGAGTTTTTCAGAATTGAAAATGTCAATCCTTATTCCATTTTCCACTTTTCCATCTCGACGCTCCAAATATCTCCAGCCATGCCCCGTCTTTTTCATCGCTTCGTAAAGGGATCCGTATTCAACCACATCCCCTGTTTCGATGTTGGTCGTTTTCACAGACACAGGTTTTTTTCGAATCGAACCAAGCCTCTCGTATTTTGGGTCCATCGGTTTTTTCGCATTTTCCGTTTTTATTTCTTTTTTTGGTCGACCCACATGTCTGCATTCTTTTGCACCTTCCAAAAGCGAATCTTTACTTACGAGATTGTTCTCAACCGCAATCATCAGCAAAGACAACAAATTGTTTGAGGTTATTGTGACACCATTTTCTCTCAGCAAATTTTTCAGATAATTTTTTGTTAGTCTCATGTTTTATTTTTGAAAAGAAAAAATTTTTTTAAAACAACTTTTTTTTTGCCAAGAATCCTAATAAACAGCGTTCATGTTGTTTCCGTCGGAAACAAATTGGATAAATTTGTCGGAAATGATCACTGCGAAAATAACGGTGCTGTCTGGCACAGCCGTTCTGAATTTTAGGTTGACAACCAATTCGGCCGTTTCGGAAACAACTCTTTCCTTTTGCTTGCTGATGTCGACAAAAAACAACGGAAACAAATTTTTATATTCAAGCAGAGTCAAACCTGATTGACAAACAAGCTCGTTTGTGCCATAATATTTTTCGTCAAAAGTGAACGCATCGGAATGAGCCATGACCACTTTCTTTTCTCCAAAATTCAAGTCATAATTATAATTTGGATATTTAATCCCATTGCCGTAAGTTTTGCAAAAACCAAAAATGTGTTTTAAAGGGATCCTAAAAGAAAATACACCAATGGATGTGGTGTCTGCAAACAAGTGGTCTCTCCTGACGTTGAACCCCGTGGTTCCAGTTGCGTTTGAGGTGTCTTTATACCACATTTGCTTAAAACCATCGGCAAGCTGAAAACCGAAAGGATATTTCAACAATCCAAGCATGGTTGTTCCCTGACCTGGATACATGACTCTTTCCACTTGCTGTCTTGATAAGTCGTAAGTGACGTCACTGAACAAATACATGATGGCGTTGTTCACCAGAGCAATGTTGTCTACTGCTGCGTAAGCGGTTCCGTCTGCTTTTTTCAGAACCCCTTTGACGAGGATGTAAGCCTCAGACGGAAGTGTCTGCACAGACTGGCAATCAATCTCAAAAACGATTGATCCTGAAGAATTTAAATCGAGGTTTGTTGGAAGGTACTCGAAAAAATCAACTTTTTCAATCCCGGTGTCGCAGACAGGCTTTTCGTCAATTATTAATCTGTCGGTGTTTATCATTTTTTAAAATGAGAAAAAAAAATTTTATGTCATTTTTGATTCGTCAAAAAAAATCACGCAATCAAAAGCCCGCTCCCCATTTTGACCAGATCTTGGATTCTGGAAGCGTTCTTTTTTGTCATTTTCTTTTTTGCTTGAATGGACGAACCAAACATTTTTTTATGCAGCTCTTCCATCGGATTAATAGATTCATATTGCTTTGCCGCTTCGTTCAAAATCGTGCTGGGGTTTGGCGTTCCTGTCTTGGCGTAAACTTTTTCAATAGCTTTTTTTCCTTTGTCGATGGTAACGTCTCTGGCGGTTGATATGGCAGAAGAGGCCAATTCTTTTCCTGCAGATCTGGCGGCGGTGATCGCTTCTCTTCCAATTTCGCTTGCTGCTGCTTTCCTCAATAAATGAAGAGATGACTTTGATGCGTTTGAAGCGATCATTCTCCTCAAAAAATTTTTAAACGTGTCAACAATCCCTCCTCCTCCTCCGACGTTCTTTTTTAAATATCTTCTGTTGTTCACAATGAGCATTTTAAAAATGAGAAATTTTTTTTTTAGATCCTTCGGATTCGTGGAAAATCTTCGATTTTTTAATTCGTGTTTCACGACTCGATGTATTTTTGAATCGATCGGTATTCCTCTTTGTTGATTTCCCCCTGCCTCAAAAGCTCGTCACAAATGGCAACAGCTTTGTTTCTCGATGAGATATTTCCAGCATGACCAGCGGCGATGCTCAAACTGAGTCGCTGCACAAGAGCATTTGGATCGCTCGGAAGAATGATCACTCCGTGACCTTTTTTTCCCCTCGTTTTTGTGTAATTTTTTTCCCAAATTTTTGAAACAATTGTTTCCCACTTTTCGCTTCTCGAAGCTTTTGCTACGGTCGGTCTCCCTTCTCTCTCCATTGCATGCGTTTCAACCAGTATTTTTTCATAATTTTTCAAGTCCTCGTTTGTCACCTTTGTCATATCAGGTCTTGATCTTGTGATCAGCTCCCAAAAACCTAAAGTCCCCTCAAACTTTTCACCATCAATAATGACGTCGTTTTCATCGATGGTAATTTCTTTGTTCCCAATAAACATTTTTCCGCGTTCTTTTGCGTGAATTCCAAAAACTCTGTCTGCAGAAAATTTTTTGGCAGCGTATTTTGACAAATATTCCAAAGCAGTATTTCCAACATTCATTGTTCCAGACGTTTTTTCAGCACTTTTTGAACTTTCAAAAGACCTCTCGCTTTCTGGATAAGTCAAAGCCAGTGGACTTCTGTCAACCTCTTTGTTTGCGATGCTCTTTATCTCGTTTTTCACTTTTTCGTTGCTCTCGATCAACGGTTGAAAAAACTTGGACAGATCAGTCTGATAATTTGCATCTGAAACGTTCCGGTTGAGGCTCTCATTGTAAAGTTTCTCCCTGTTGGCCATCTAATTTTTCACAATCTCATCTCTCTTTTTCGGGTCTTTTATTTTAAAGAATTCCATTTTTTAAAACACGGAGAAAAAAAAACTTAAACAAAAACGAAAACTCGTTTGTGTTTGTGTTCACTTTCCCTTTTTAAAAGTTGTTAAATGCTTGAATGGCTTCTTCTCTTCCTTTTTGGATCAACGACTCTTTTGTCAATTCGTCAATGCTGCTTTTTGCTTTTGTTCTAATTTCTTCGGTCATGGTTTTAAATTTTTGAAGCTCGCCGAGGATGAGTTCGTATTCGGAATCGCTCACAGAACCGTCCATGAGCGATTTTGAAATGTGATTGCTAATCGTGTTCAATTTTGACTCTGAAAGAACCTTTATTTTTTCGTGCTTTTCAGCCTTCAACAACATTTTCTTGTTTTGATGGTTTCCGAAAATGGACAAAGCCCCCAATCCAATTGCAACCCCCTCGCATGCAATCGAAACTGGAGTGGCCACAACGGTTGACAAAAATGCAATGCCTGTAATCCCCAAACCAATGCACAACGTTTGCAACCCGTCGTCTGCGAAACGAATAATTTTTGCCACTCGATGGTACTTTTTGCTCAAAGCCATTCTTTTCACTTTTTCATCCTCCATTTCTTTTTGGATCTCACCTATTTTTTGAAGACGAAAAGCGTCATCGGATGGTGCTGTTGGAAGAACTGGATAAATTTTTTCAGTGTTTTTTATTATCTCCATCTTTTTAATAAAGACAGATTTTTTTAATTCGAATCGATGTGATTTATTTTGCAAAGCTTTTCTCCTTTTTTGACAATGACGTCATTACCGCTATTGTTGGTTATATCCAAAACGATGTCTTCCACAGGCTCAGAAAAAATGGCATCGTTTTTGTTAAAGTTTAATTTGTCACTTATTTTGTTCATCAAAGTGACGACTGCGATTCCTTTTTCAAAATTCAATCCAAAAGACAACGACATTGACGTGTGAGCAAGAGCAGCAAATTTAATGTCTTTTTGGGCAAAAATCTCATGATGACCGTTTATGTTAAAACAGTTTGGGTTCACCAAATCTTTTTTTGTCACAATAATATTTTGCGATGTCTTTTTTTGCAAGTTTTTGATTGTCTCCACCAAATTTTCCAGCTCTTTGATCCGTTCCACCAAATTTTCTAAACTTTTGGCTCGATCCGACTCTTTGAATCTCTCCAACTCTTTGATCCTCTCATCCATGTGTCCCAAATACATTTTCGAGATCTCCAAGCTCGAATCAGCGTGTTTCTCTGCCGAGGAGACGTTTTTAAAAAACTTGTGAGGAGCATGCATTTTTTTAATATGAAAAGAAAATGTTTTAACTCATTTTATTTTCATTTTTTTCTTCGTGTTTTCACATTTCTTCGTGTTTTCACATTTCTTCGTCATCTTGCGCGTTGACGTTGGCTCCTTTTCGCAATAACAATTCGACAACTTCGACATGACCTTTGTGAGAAGCCAAATGAAGAGGCGTCCATTCGTTTTCGAATATCGCATTGACGTTGGCTTCTTTTCGCAATAACAATTCGACAACTTCGACATGACCATTTCTGGAGGCTGTGTGTAACGGCGTCTCATCAAGCCGATTAGTTGCATTAACGTCGGCTCCGTTTTGCAACAGCAATTCTACAACTTCAATATGGCCGCCATGAGATGCCATGTCCAGCGGTGTTACTCGATAATCATTTTGCGCGTTCACATCGGTCCCGTTTTGCAACAGCAATTCGACAACTTTTAGATTACCGAAAAGACATGCCGTGTGCAGGGGCGTGCATCCGTTTTTATCTCGCGCGTTGACATCGGCCCCGTTTTGCAACAGCAATTTGACGTCGGCAAGATTACCTTCGCGAGATGCAAAGTGCAACAACGTCCAATTGTCTTTTTCTTGCGCATTTTTTGCATTGATCACTTCTGGAATTCTTTGCATTTTTAATATGAAAAGAAAATTTTTTTTAACTCATTTTTTCACATTTCTTCGTCAGATTCAATTTCTCCCAAATTCAAATCATCACCCATGATGCTTTGGACTGAAGTCAACAGCAAAACACCTTTGACGAACATATGTCAATGGATCTGTTTTCACCAGCTTTTTGTTCTCCTTTTTGAAAAACAAAGAAGAAACCTCAATGTTTTTTTCACTTTTCTTTGTGAACAATTTTCCGAAAAAAATGGGCGCTGCATGTGGCATCTCAGATTTGTTTTTAAAAATGGACAAATCCTCTGTCGTTATTTTTTTCGTTCTTCCTCCTTTTTTCAAAGTGGGAATCATTTCCTTGACTTTTTCGCGAAGAAATTTTGATATTTTTTCTGTCGTCTCGATAAACTTTTTTTCTTTTTCGCTCATTCCATTTTTTTCGTTGAAACCGAGAAAGGACATGGAATATCCCTCCAGCTCGTTCGTTCCAAAACTGCAGTTCTCAAACACACCCAGAGAAAACAAAACGGGGGTTCTTAAAACAAAAGGACCTTTTCCAGAGGGGTACTCATAAAAAAAAAAAAAAAACATTGAAAAACACGTTGATATTAAACTTGTCACCACAAAACAAGAAGTCTTAAAATTATCCAAAGAGCCTCGATATGAACGAAACGTCATTTTTGATGAAAACCTAGCTGCGATTCATATGAAGAAAACACAAGTCACTTACGATAAACCCGTTTTTTTGGGAATGTGCATCCTCAACATCAGTAAGACTCTCATGTATGAGTTTTATTACGACTACATCAAGCCTAAATACGGCGATAAAGCCAAGCTGCTCATGACCGACACTGACTCGCTCTTTTTTGAAATCGAAACGGAAGACTTTTACAAAGACATTGCCGATGATGTACTTGAAAAATTTGACACGAGCGACTTTCCTAAAGACCATCCTGCTATTCAAAACGTTGAGTTCAAAGTAGGTGAAAATAAAAAGGTTATTGGCAAGTTCAAAGACGAGACCGGTGGCAAGCAAATTAAAGAGTTTGTTGGACTTCGACCCAAGCTCTACTCTTACTACATCCCTAAAGAAAAAGAAGAACGCAAAAAATGCAAAGGAGTCAAAAAGAAAGTTGTTGAAAATAAAATAAGACATCAAGATTTTAAAGACTGCTTATTGGGCGGAAATGAACAACTTGCAACCATGAACGTTTTCCGATCTCATCTTCACGACGTTTACAGCGAAGAAATTAACAAAGTAGCACTCAGCTCAAAAGATGATAAGAGAATCCTATTAAATGATAGCACTCACAGAACCTTGGCTATTGGTCACTACAAAACAAGAGGAGTTTAATGAAAATATTTAGGCATCTTGAAGCGTTACTGGTATAGAAATAACATGATTACTTTTTATACTTCTTCATGAAAGGTGATCCTATTAAGTACAGGAAACCTACCAAAACACAACATGAAAAACGTTAGCATCCTTAAGTATGGGAAAGGACTAATGCGCTAAAAACACGACATAAGAAATGTTAACTAACGCATCAATGTTAGCATCCTTAAGTATGGGAAAGTATCAATGGCTCAGAACCGGCATTTCCTTATATATTGATTGGTTTCTGGCCTTCAAGCATAGACACCCTCTGTTGGCTCTTCGTGATCCGGAAGTATTCTCTAAAGCATATGCTTATAATAAGGAAAAAATTGTAGAAATTTTTTAAAAAACAGCGAAAAAGTTGCTCTCAAAATTGGTGTAAATATTTAGTCGGTACTTCTTTACAATTGCAATCAAACTGGTTTGTTATCTGTTCAAAAGTAAACCATGTTGAGCGAGGTACTTTGATAACCATAATGGCAACTGATAATGCCTCCGGTGACAGTTTACCATGAATTTGATTTTCAAGGGAAAATTTCTTCCTGATTACTTATTTTTAATAGTGTATGGGAAGAGATGGCCATGAAAAGAGAACTTATTGTAGATGAACTGGCTTATTATAGCGCTGAAAATATTGAAAAGCTGAAAGAAAAAGAAAAAAAAAAAAGAATAGGAAATCTCTGGATATGTTTTCTAACAGCTGCAACAGCGAAACAGCAAAAAATGTCAAGATCTCAATTATTTATTCTGTTATATGAACATGAGCCAGGATTTGTTGTTTCTCAATGTTTGTCAGCATTTTTTTTTTTTTTTTTGAACCCATGAATAACTTTGCATGACCGACTGTTTTGATGTCTGATCGATTTCAACATTTTGAAAATACTAAACGCTTTTTGTTCAAGTTTGAACAACCAGGAACCATTTTCTTCTTCTCAAATTATATAATGAGTTAAATGAAGTGCTAAAAGACTGACCATCGTTTTAATTTTTGTTAAAGTATCGAAAAATAATTGCCATTATTATATTTTGTTTTTTATCCGCTTATAGCTGGAGATTTTACGATCCTATTAGATTTTAATGTAACTGATTTCAAACTGTCATTTTGCAGTGACACATTTTCTTTTAATTCATCTTGTAAATATCATCAAGTTTAAACTCATTGTCATCTTTTAAATAAACCATTTCATTTAGAGCTATTGATGGAGTCCTTCAATGGCGGTGTTTGCTTTAAGACAACTGGCAACTTTATTCAATCAAAATATATTGAAAAAGTCCTTAATCGCTAATTGCTAAATGTCCTAATTCAATAATCTCCATCACTAAACGATTGTCTGGAAATCTAATTTAAATCTTGTCAAAAGTAAAGAGCTGAATGGCTATTTGTTAAAACCATAAAAGCTAATATACTTTTATTGAGCCATTTTATTTAAATATTCCAAAATTAAAACTATTGGAAAATTGAAAAACTTCATACTTTCTTTACGTCTGAAATATTGATAGATTTTTAAGAAAAGTGACAGAAAACGTTTTGCAACTAAAAATTGAATACTTTCAGCTCATAATATTTTGTCTAACGAATTTTAAATTTGCGTCATTTGTGACACCCTGAAGATTATTACTTATTATTTACCAAGAAGACATTAGCGACTTTTCAAGTTTTTTAAGTTTTGCTGGGGCGGTGATTTCATTTAGAGATTTTCTGAAAGATTTAATACACATAGTTTGGGGGTAATATCATCTTTATAAGGAGATGGACCAATCCGAGGAATGGTTGCAGAGTTTGAATAAAAAGAAGGGGTGATGAGATCTTCATCCTCCCTTCCCCGTTATAGTGGGAGATTTGTGAACATGTTGAAACATAGCTGAAATATAGAAATAAGTTGTTAAAGGATATTTTTATAATATTCAACAACAGTTATCCAAACGCGGTAAATATACTTTAAATAGAGGTAATTTAGTTTACGGTGGTAAATGTACCGTGTTTTGCGAATGCTAACAAAGAATTGTCACAAAATCTTATAAACTTCTATTCACAAAATCTTATAAACTTCGCAAAAAAGTTTTGACAAACAGGAAACGGTAATAGTGATTAAAAACCTTTAATTCAATTTCACTAAAAAGCAACTTAAAGCATTAAAACTCAACATAGTTCAAAAGGTTTACGCGATAGACATTAAAACACTGCCTTAGGACTTAAAGCGTCGCCGTGTTGCTAAGCTAAAAATTCATTGTAAACATTCACCGTATAACAATTGTTTTTTGAAGGTTGACAAAATTACGTTTTTCAGTAAGAAAATCGTCTGTCTTGTACTCTAATAATTCTCCACAGATCATAACACATAAAAAGATCATAACTTTCTTTTAATGTTCACTAGGATTGGGGGTGCTAGGAAATACTTTTAAAAAAAGGTTAAAAAATAATTTTCATCCTTTTTGTTTAAATATCTTTAATAACATTTGATAAATAGTTTTTTCCATTTTTTAAACTGTATTTTCTACGTATTTGATTGATTTCATCGGCTTCACTGACGGTTCGCTCCCAATATTTCTTAGCGTCCTGAGAAAAATTTAAAATAATTGAAACTTAGAATACCAACCATTTAGAATGCAAGTATTTGCTCATTTCAAGATAGGCTGCTTTTTATGAATAATAAATCACACACTAAAACAAACAAAAAAACTATATCTGAGAGGAGATGTTTTTTTTAAGCCAACCAATCAGATGGGATTTCAGTTTTCTCCCTTTAATTTTTTTGCTTCTTCTAATCAAATCTTTTTTTAATCAAGACTTTTAATTATAAATAAACACTCAAAAAAAGATATGCTCACCAGTCTCTGTTTTAAAGCTAATCTATTGCCAAGTATTTTTGCAGCTCTAATATATTCGTCACGTTTTTTGCCTGGAAGCCAGGTTTCTGTGACTAAACCATCAATACCTACTAAATAAATAAACCCAACTAAAATGCATACGAAGAACATACGCATTGCGAAAGTGAATGATATCGTATCGTTTTATCGTTTTATCGTTTGGTATACGATTGATAATTAGCTTCTCTCTTACTTCGCGCTTGTGTTGAGAGCTTTAATAAAAGTTAACAACTTTTATAATCTCTCAATAATTCGATTATTTCTTTAAATTGACCCACACCTACTTCGGCGTCTGATAAACTAATTTTAAATACTTGAAAGGTTTTTATTTTTATCTTAACGTGTATGCTGAGTTGCCATGACCGAATAATTCCGTTTACTTTAGGACGTTACATTAGGAATGTATATATTTCAAATTAAATATATTTAATTGAATATTCTTGTATAATCAATATTACACTTATTGCACTTAAAAGAATGTAGTTTTGATTTATTTGAAAAGTTAATGAAACGGCAAATAAAATTTGATGACTAAATGTTAACAGTTTTAACATTCTATTAGAGAATTTTGATGAAAAAGCGAACTGCATGAGCAACGTAATTAAAAGAGAAGAGTGTCGTGGCTTCTGCTCCCCATCCCAAACCACACCACCCCCACCCCCTCCTAAGCACGAAATATTGTCCAAAAAATTTGTGTGTGATTAGTTGTTATCTACTATTGTTTTAAAATTCAGTTACGTACTAAAAAATAATATCTTTTTAACATCTAAAATCTTTTTAACATCTAAAATCTGTTTTTCCGCCAGTAACAAAAACGAAATCATACAAAACGAAACCGTACAAAACCATACAAAATCATACAAAGCGAAACCGTACAAAACCATACAAAGCGAAACCGTACAAAATGAAACCGAACAAAGGTATTCGTGACGCATTTCATTTTTGACGCATGTAAATTCTTTTTTTAAAAACAGTATTTGTTTCTTACTTACGCATGCGTATACTTCTTCGTTTTTATTTCTTTGTTTTTAATTTTGCTTTTGCTGAAACAAAAATTTATTTTTTATCAACATTTGCTGTCAAATCGTTTACAAGTAACAGTTTCTCAATTTTTCTCTAAGTGACGTTTGTTTCGGGGATACGAAATACAAAAATAAGATGGAAAAAAAGTCATATTAGTTAGAAAAGTTTGTTCCAACTGCAGATTGCCACCAAAACAATTCCATAATCTTTTCCGAAAGAGTACTATCATTGATCAGTACTCATCTGGATCACTGGACTATACTACGGCTTTTAAAAGATTGATAATTATGAATGAAACTTTTATTGTGTTAAGTGATTTGCTTGCTATTTATTCAAGTGCATTAGAGATACCAACGGTTAAGATTTTCTTTGATTAAAGTAAAATTCACATTGTTACTTAAGTTAACAAGTTGATTAAGGTTTATTTAATCATTTAATTGATGATTTAAACCAAAGTAATACATGCACATTTTTAATTCTCGCTTTGACTTTAACGAGTAGTATTTTTAATACAAAAAAAATAAAGAGCTTTATTGAGACCGCACTGCAGCGCCACTGAGGTATTACGGCGTAATCATGAGTTGCAGCATGAATTTGTACTCTAACTTTTTAAATGTAATTACAGTTATTTTCACCTCCGGATAGTAGGTCAACATGTTCACTGTTATCATGAAATCCAATATTGCCAACCTAGCTGACCCAAGAATGCCACTTATATGGGGTGATAGTGTACACATCCCAGGGTCACCTGATGCAAATTTTGAAATCTTTTAGGTACGTCTGCGGGAAAAAAGTGACTTTGAAGTTACAAAAATGGAATATATTTACCTTCTTTTTTGACATAGCAAAACCGCTATAAAATCCATACTATTAATCATAGACCAATAAAATTTGGTGGCAATGTAGCCTATGCCAATACCAAGACTTGGGTAAAATTTTGTCCCAATTCTTGCAGTATAACAGAAGTTATGGTAGTTTTAGTGTTGATTTTTTGTTGATTTTTTCACTTCCAGTGCAAAACTTTACTAATTACTGCCTATTACAAGCCCCCAAGCCATAATGTGGGTAACACATGTGCTCTAGTTGAATATACCAACAACATTGTAAAATAAGGATTTTGATGTTCTTACCAAAATTTTTGGTTGCGGGGGTCAAAACTGTTGTTCTTGAATGAGCCCTATTTACACCATATGGACCATTTTCTATATAAAACCTTATATGACAGTACTATTAGTGTCCCATAAGCTTTCTTTTAACTAAACTACTACCTTAGAAGTTAGTTGAGACATTTTAACAGATTTTTTGATGAAAATTATAAAAAATCTTGACATTTTTTACTCTAGTAAAATTGCGCTTATTCTACACGTGGGTTTAGCCCTAAAGATTTGCGAGCAAAAGCAAAGGAATGTGTTGAAAACCTTTTGCATGTGATTTTTAGCTGGTCATTATGTATTGTGTGTTGAAAAACCCATATCATACATAAAATCAGCTAAAAATGCCTAGAATTTCCCTTGTGTTTTGCTTTCAAAATCATTATCAAATGTACAAATTGTAAAGTTCAATAAATTTACACTAACAGTGTGAATTAATTTCTAAAATTTATTCAACTCTATTCTTTTCTTGTGATATCTTCACACTCTTTAACTTATTTGACATGACATTTAGAGCACTGGTCAGCTTACTATTCTTAAATGGAACTAAACTTTGACATAATATTGGCACAAGTTTTAAATATTTTTTTTGAAATTCACTATAATTCATTATAATGTGTTACTTATGAGCTTAAATTCTTTTCTAACAAGTAAATTTAATCCATTAAAATGAAGCTGAATGGATGAAAACCATTCATTTTTTTCTGGAGGTATTTACTATATATGTCCGCCATGATACGGGCTTTGGTGAATGTGAAGCATGGCTGGCCACTTTTCAGCATCAGACCACAAAGTTTTGAGAATTTTAAAGAGCTGATTGACTGTGCCCAAAAGAAGGTGTAGCTCCATTGGTGGAATGATGTCTAGAATCAGTGAATCTATACGTCCATTGATAATAGACTTGTGAACAATATTGCCAAACAGTTTCGCCTTGGCCAACAATCCACCCGATTTTTTAAAAGAATTGAGATTTCTTTTAACTGAGCCAAGTGTTCTTAAACTGCCTCGGCAAGCAAGGTTCTTTGAGTCAATATCACACCAACAACAAGGGTGCATGCTTGAGTGTGTTTGAAGTCCACAAATAGTGTTGGCAACTTTCATGTCACATGCCATAATCACCTTCAGAGCATCCACATTGATGAGTGACCATACCTTTTGAATATTAGAATTAGTTCTGGCAAATCTTCAGAGACTGCTACAAGAATTTGTCTTTTCACACTTGTTGCTTTTGCCGCTCTGGAGCTCAAAAGTCGCTTTTGAGGTGGTGAGTTCGAGTTATTTTGTTTAGTGGAACTCTCAATAACACTGACACAAAACTTGAGGAAATCTTTGCCTCCATCAATGCCTAATTTGACAAAGTAGCCACCTGAAGTTTTTCTAGATTGAATGATTTGACTAACCAGAACAGACAAACGTTTGCAAAAAACAACAGCAAGGGTTGTGTTACAATCTTTGGAATCTGCGGTTTTTAAGTCTGTAAAAGTAAAAAACTCCTTCAGTTGTTGACCAGCCATTTGAAAATTAATATAAAAGTTGGGCTCAATCATCTTCTTGTCTGATGACTGATGAACAGTTTTCACTAATTTTTTGATCCCATTGTTAGAGAGGCAAGTGTTAATTTGTACATTGATGAGGTCTCGGGTCCTCAATGTTAATGTGGCAGAATGTGATCTTGCTGCACTTGACCCTATAGAAAATTTGTATTTATTAGCTCCAGCAAACAAAAATTACAAAAACAATCATTTTATAATTAATCACTTACAAAATTATAATATTGTAATTAACTTTTGCTGACATTGTACGTGGAGTAAGAAGGAGTGGATGACCTCCAGATGCTTTTGCTAAACGAATTGTGGCTTTTGGAGATGCTACCTTATTTTCAATCACATTGGATGCTATTTGTTCTGCAGTTTTGGGATCTAATGAAGCCAATTTTTGTATATTTTCCCTGAACTTTAACTGAGAACAAAGATGTGGTAATCCCTTACCTAATGGGCTGAGGCAGGTACTGCATTTCACACCTGGTATTTGATTCACTTTCATTTTTTCATTAGGTTCAGCTTTTTCTGGAAATCTAGACTGTCCAATTTTGCAAATCAAGCAGTCACACACATGACTACGTGTTTTAGCTCTGACTCGGATAGTTTTGAAATCAAACAACTTTGGCAAAGCAACACTCTTTCCTTCCTCTTTTCGTCTTAAGGCAGTTCTGCATGATTCACAAAGACCTTGAGGCACACAAGAGTCACACCCATCAAGATTTGTCTGGTAAACACGACAAACTCTTTCAGCCTGAAAAGCATTCATCTATTCAAAATCAAAGAAAAAATCATGTTAATCATGTACGCTCTTATTCAAGTGATGATGGGTTGATATTGTTAATTCTTCTTGCAAAACCCTTTTATTTTTCTAATCATTGTTAAAAAAAAAATGGAACGAGACAAAAATTAAAACACTTAAAACTTTGAAATTAAATTTAAGCATATCTTATGATAGAGTAGAAAAATGTTCATTTTGAGAATAGTAAGCTGACCAGTGCTCTAAATGTCATGTCAAATAAGTTAAAGAGTGTGAAGATATCACAAGAAAAGAATAGAGTTGAATAAATTTTAGAAATTAATTCACACTGTTAGTGTAAATTTATTGAACTTTACAATTTGTACATTTGATAATGATTTTGAAAGCAAAACACAAGGGAAATTCTAGGCATTTTTAGCTGATTTTATGTATGATATGGGTTTTTCAACACACAATACATAATGACCAGCTAAAAATCACATGCAAAAGGTTTTCAACACATTCCTTTGCTTTTGCTCGCAAATCTTTAGGGCTAAACCCACGTGTAGAATAAGCGCAATTTTACTAGAGTAAAAAATGTCAAGATTTTTTATAATTTTCATCAAAAAATCTGTTAAAATGTCTCAACTAACTTCTAAGGTAGTAGTTTAGTTAAAAGAAAGCTTATGGGACACTAATAGTACTGTCATATAAGGTTTTATATAGAAAATGGTCCATATGGTGTAAATAGGGCTCATTCAAGAACAACAGTTTTGACCCCCGCAACCAAAAATTTTGGTAAGAACATCAAAATCCTTATTTTACAATGTTGTTGGTATATTCAACTAGAGCACATGTGTTACCCACATTATGGCTTGGGGGCTTGTAATAGGCAGTAATTAGTAAAGTTTTGCACTGGAAGTGAAAAAATCAACAAAAAATCAACACTAAAACTACCATAACTTCTGTTATACTGCAAGAATTGGGACAAAATTTTACCCAAGTCTTGGTATTGGCATAGGCTACATTGCCACCAAATTTTATTGGTCTATGATTAATAGTATGGATTTTATAGCGGTTTTGCTATGTCAAAAAAGAAGGTAAATATATTCCATTTTTGTAACTTCGATTGGATTTTTTGGACCCTTTAGTGAGAATCTCTCTGTAAATCGATTTTTTTTATTTTCTTACGTGTAAAAAGTTTGGTAACCGTTGAGTTCTTTTTTCAAATTTCGAACGTTTTGAGTTTTTGAAAAACGATTTACGTGAATTATTATCTTTTGTTTAAAAAACATCATGGCATTAAGAGGCCGCATAAAGAAACCATTTTAAAGCGGAAACAAGATGTTCTACTGGAATTGGAGAAAGGAAAAACAAATAGTTTCAAAAATCTTTGATATTCCACTAAACATTCTTTTAACCTGGAAAAAGAATTAAGATAAAATCTTTGAAGCTTTTCGTCAAGGAAATTTGGCTAAACGGGTGAAGGTTGATAAGTATATTATGTTAACAAAGCTGTACTTAAATGTTTTAAACAAATGAGCTTATATTCCAAAAAGAAGATCTACAATTACTGACTTTTTTTTTTAAAATAAAAATGTTTAAAACAAATAATCTCTATTGCATTTAGGCCCAAGAATTGCTATTTGTTTGTTTTATTTATTTCTATTTGTAGTTTGACCAGAATATTTGAAAAAAAATCAACTTTCTATAATTCGAAAATCTCTCTAATTCGAACTTTTATTTTTCCCCATGAAGTTCGAATTCGACAGATTGTACTGTAGAAACCTGCCACCACTCATTTGACGATACTTTAAAAAACGTTGCTCTAATGGATCACTTTTGAAACTTGAGGTTAGAACATAATTATATCCTTCAAGTATAGGTCTAAGATGTCTTTAAAAATGCATATACTGGACTCTCATCTGGATATTTTTCTGGCAAATAAGGGTGCAGTGAGCGACGAACAAGGCGGAGGTTCCATCAGGACATTTTCTTAATGGAGAAGCGCTATAAAGCGCTTAAAGGATCTTCAATTAGACTAGAAGTACTTGCAATGTCACTACTAGTGCTTTAGAAGTATGAGTAGTGAGACAACATCTTTCAGTGGAACTGTACTGTAAGTTTTGCCTCTGTTGAACCCAGTGAGCAAGTGCACGTAAAAATTGTGGCTTATCATCCTCCATAACAGCTGCATTTCCTATAATATTATTAGAGTATTTCATTTTTGAGTTGGATACTACCCACCATAAATTAAAGAGTTTTAAAAATTTTGATGCTGAGTATTCATTAGGAAAGTAATTTTGAATTGCAGCTGAAGTTGTCTCATGGAATATATTTAATGCCAAGTTGACATCTTGTTTATTGTTACCTGGATATAGAGTCTTTTCCCCTAATTTATACACCTTTCTTAAGTTTGCTGAAAAAGTTTTGTCTTTTTCATCTACTTTATGAAACAAAGTCCAAGAGATATACAGCTATTCACGAAATTTTAAACGATTGCAGAATTTTCAAATCTAATCTTCGGTTTTTCTTGAATAAAAATCTAACGGAAATAGATATCAAAATAATTATTTTTCCAATTTGGTAAATAGGTTATTTGTTAATAGAATAAAAAGTAGATTTTGACTCATTACCGTTTACTCAGAAATTTCATTAAAAGGTAGGTGATACAAATTAAGAGGTTTCACAAAGGTTTAAACGATTTTATTTAGGATCAATTATTTGCTAATTAAGTTATAAATCGGCTGCGAAATTTTTTCTCGCAGCGAATTTATCAATTAATTAGCAAATAATTTAGTAATTTTTCAATCAAAAAATTCATCACAACATCATGAGGCTGCTTTTAATTCATTAAAACTCAACTTAAAATATTGTGAATTTCAAATAATTTCAATTGCGTGCAAATGGGTCGAAAATCAGAAAATCAATCGAAAATCTAGTGACATCAAATGGCAAGTTATTGGTATGGCGCGGACAAAAAATCACACAAACGTTCAAATAGGCAAAATACTTAACATTTCTGAATATTGCGTTAGAAAAACCATCAAAACCTGGGAACTTACCAAGGACGTCTCCGACATGCCGCGTACTGGGAGACCATCCAAACTCAGCAACCGTGACAAAAATGGTATATTCAGAATGAGCAGAGAAAACCCCAGACTCAGCTACAAAAAGCTAGCACAAATCTTCAATGAGTCAAAAAATAATCCAAAAGTTAGCAGAGAGATCGTGAGACGAACATTGTCGGACAAAGGTATTGGAACGTACATAGCTGCTAAAAAACCTATTCTTTCAATCACGGATAAACGTAAACGACGAGTGTGGTCCAAAGAAAGGCTGGACTGGTCTGTAGAACAGTGGGCAAAAGTTATTTGGAGTGATGAAGCTAACTTTCAAGTTGTAAACCGCAAGGGACGAATCTATGTCAAAAGATTTGCAACTGAGAAATATTCAGACAGGTTTTTGCAACATCGTCGACAAGGCGGTGGAGGTTCGGTTGGCATCTGGGGATGTTTTTCTCACAAAGGTATAGGCTTCTGTGAGCTGTATGAAGGCCGAATTAATCAATACACCTACAAGAACACATTGGAAACGTGTTTAGTTCCATCAATCAGACACTTGTATGGCAGAAGCAAGCAATTCATCTTTCAACAAGACGGGGCTTCAGCTCATACAGCACACTCAATCAAAGAGTATTTTTTGAAAAAAAAGTTCAATGTGATGCCCTGGTGCCCTAGATCATAAGATCTCAACCCAATCGAAAATATTTGGTCTTGGATCGACAATCAACTGACATACCATGAAATTCGATCAAGTTAGCATTTAAAGCAACTTTTGAATGAGTACTGGCTGAAGGTACCTCGCGTGATGTGGACGAAATTAGTTGAATCAATGCATAAACGAGTTTATCTTTGCTATAAAAACAAAGGAGGACACTTTAAATATTAATTTGGCTTTTTTTTTCATTTTTTGTTCGAATGTTACAATTCGTTTAAACTTTTGTGCTTCGTATTTTTCCTATAAGATTTTTTGTAATAGCTTTTTACTAACTAAATATTAAAATTTTTATAACATGTTCATATTCATTTTAAGGCTAATTACTTTTTCTTTAATAAATAAAAAAAATTAAGTCGATATCATTTTACAGTTTTTCTTTATTAAACAAAAACCAAACATACTTGATGAAAATTCTGCAATCGTTTAAACTTTTGTGAATAGCTGTACCCTGCAAACACACTTATGTTAAAACCGTAATCAGTGAACTGAAATGGTGGGAAAATGAAACTTTTTAGTAATAACCAAATTATTTCTTAAGTTTTTAAGCAACACTATCATATATCAGATAAATTTTATGATCCTTTTAAGTGATAAAGAGATTTTCTTCTGGTTTGTTTGACCTATAAATGCTGAACAATATCGAATAAGCTGAGACATTTGTCGGGTGGTTATCAGCAGTCAATTCTCAAATGCTAAAACCTGCAGATCTTAATGTGTTTAAATATTCCTCGATTTCATCTTAAATGAAATCTCCAGTTACACTAGTCTCTGAGATGGCTTTAATTACATTGATATTGACTTCTTGAGGCCAACAATCATAAAGACAATTACTCCTTTGTAGAGATTACCCTCTTTATCTTGTCCAATTAATCTACACCAAGTTTTTTAAAATAGATGAGTTGTGAGTTTACATTTTTTGATAGTTCTAAACCAATGAGGAAGTGGTTGTAATCAACTTTTGTAATGTAGTTTTACATGAAAATTGTTATCAAAACTTATTGATTCGATAAAAGGATTGGAATCTACAAAAAGCAAACGATAATATTAAACAAAACTTTCATATCTTTAAAAACTAAATCCATTTGGAGAAATGGATTTAGTTTTCAAAGAAATGAAACACAGCAAGCAAACAACGTTGAAGCAACGTTGAAATAACGTTGATCGACGTCGATTAACGTTATTTTAACGCTGTTTCAACGTTGTGTGCTTGCTGGGAAGTTTCAAAGTGTGAAACTTTAAATGTCAATCACTTAAAGTTTAGGGTTAATCACTCCTAGTTTAAAACATAAATCCATGCAAAAATATCTTAAAATTTTTTTTATAATGCATCATCTAATAAATTTTTAATATAGAAATATTTAAATTATCTACAATACTTTTTTACTTATATTATATATTATACTGTTATACTTACTGTTATATACTATGGCTGCAGTTATACATAAATTAAATATTTTTATCACGATGCCAAGTTGCCAAAAAATTTTATCTTAAAAAGAAACTCAGCTGTCTACCATGAAGTAGTGTCATTAACTTTCTAGCACATGGTGTTGGGTAGTTAAGAACTAAAAGGTACATAAATTATATAAAAAATGCTAATTATTTGAAACTTGAGATTTCTGCACAAGCAATAAGCAAATTACTGTGTCGGCAGCTGCTAATAGTTACAAATTGGTCAGCTATTATCATTTTAGACCTATGTTTCTAAACTATGTTTCTTCGGTCCAAAATGACAACTAATACAAAGACTTTTTCTTCTCTTCTATCAAAAACTAAACCTAAAACAAACTGAATTAAAATTTTAGTTTGTTTTAATTTAGTTTTTTTTTTTCATTTCCTCTTTTTTAATAATTATTTTATTTTATTATAATTTTAAACGTGTTTTAAAGTAAATGCAACTTCAATTTAAAAGCGTGAGGTATTACAAAAATACCAAAGTACACTACTGGTATCACTTTTCTAAATAAAGAACACTTTTGTTTAGAAAAGTGGTACCATTGGTAGCGCTTCATAGTTCAGTGGTATCGCTTACGATACCACTGGTATCGTAAAAATCAGAGTTTTAGATTAGAATTGAGCAGGTTTTTTTAATACCCAAAAAGTTATTGAAATTTTTTTTTACTTTTTTCATTTCGCACCTTTCAGTTTTTACTCTTATACTCTTTACGTTAACCACTTCGTTAAGATATGGTTTCATGTTTAATGTCAATAAAAAGACTGAAAAAGAAACCTGTCTGAAAAATAGAACAAAGATTTTTTTGCATCATAGAAATAGCAAACGAAAAAAATTGTGATTAACTGACTAAACAGCAGACCAACTGAATTTCAAACAAATCAAAAATTTTGTTGAAAGATGGAAAGAAGTAAAAAACGGAGAATAAATTGTCTATTAAAAAAAAAATTGCTTATAAAACCAACCATTATATCTAACAAGGTATACAGATCTACTATTATTATGAAGCATTCTTAATCTCATTCTTATCTCAATGAAAAGTAAAAAGTTGAAGATTTTGAAAGTAAATAAGTCTGATTGGGATGAAAGAAGAAGTTAAAGATTTCAATAATAATCCTGATATCTCGTTCCCAGTTTCTTTCATCTCAATATTTTATAATAATGTTTTGTTTAGTAATTTTTATAATAAAAGTTTCAAAGTAAGTTTATTGGGTTTTTTTTATGTAAATTTAAGTATATCAATTGGTTTATATGACAAAAAATTTTTCTATTACCACTTCTAAATATAAATTTTGATGGGTGTAAAATGCAAAGAGAGAAATATAGCAACATTAAAAATTTTTGACTGGAAAATATTTGGATGCATATTAACTATATGATGTATAAAGCAAAAAGCATTCCCTTTACTACTGTCAGGTTTCTGATTGGAAACATCAGCTTTAAAGTGGTCAAAATGTTTGAACAACTTCTGTCTATCTCGATGGTTGCTCCTACACGGAGTTTTCTTTTTGCTTTAACACTTTTAGTCTCTCTTGTCAAGTAAAGATATAAAAGCTCTAGAGACGAGGTTGTAAATCCAGCAAATATCTCGCACGATTAAGTTTTTTATCAATAATGTTAATGATTAAATCGGCTATTAAGAGAAGATTAAAGCTGTTTTTGAAAAGTATTTGTTGTAAACTCATGTAACATAGCTTCTAACGCTAGGATTTTATTGTTAACTACAAATATTTTTTGGTGTTTCCTGCATTTAAATTTAAACTCCTAAAAATGACTATCATGAGAGTGACTAAGACGCTGTCATCACCAAGTAGGTTTTTTTCTCTCTACCTGCTTTGTTTTTGAACAAAATTTGTAGGTTATCTATTGATAATGCATTTTTTAAAAACTTTAGATTTTCATTTTCACTTGTTTTTTAAAACATTGGTAATTATTGAATATTTGGTTACTGGATTAACATAGATAACGTTCGATAGCCGATAAACTATGAATATATAATGCATATAAATATGAATAATATTTCACAGCCGATAAATATGGATAAATGTGATAGTCAGTTAATCAACGTTAATTTATTAATCAACATAAAACCAGAGCAAAAAAAAAGTCTAAAAAAGAAAATCTTTTCAAAATTTCTTTCCATTGTAAGTTTTCTTTTTTAATTCAAAATTAAAATAAAATTTCTTTTTATTGTGTATTTTCACTGTAAACAAATTTTTGTCAAGTTACTTAATTCGTCAATATATTTACCGATTAAGTATCTTAACTGGTTTTCGACGTTTTTTATAATTAAAAAAAAAAGAAAAGTAGAAAAATTTGAACATGAGTTAAGTCCTATTCATCAAACAGATCTGAGTTGGCCTGAAACAAATTGCATACAAACGCGGGTTACACGCAATTTACTTTTATTTCCATAAAGTAAATTTTAAAAATCAAAGTATTTGACGAAACAATTCTAAAAATAAAGTTCCATAAAGATTTATCCATTTCATTTACCCAACTTCAAAAATATTTTTTCTGAAGTTTGAATTTCACATCTTTGTTTAGGTATCATTATTTCACAGAAAAATTACAAAAAACTTGATCCTCAAAGCATCATTGCGACCGGCAATCTTGTCAAATCGCCACCTTATGACAAAATCAATATCAAGGTTGCCCGATGGCACGAGCGTTGGTTAGTTTTGTATGATACTAAACTTGGAATCGAAATTTTATATTACAAAAAAGCTGAGTATCAAGAAGCCGGGGAAAAACCATTAGGCATGTAATACAATTATCTAAAGTAAAAAAATTTTATTAAGTACAGCTGCAGAAAATCTTATGAAAATACTTTTATTTTCCCTCTTTTTATTAAGTATTGCTGCTGAATGAAAAAAACAAACTTTGTTGCCCCTGCCAATTTTTTTCCCTCCCCAATCAAAGTTGATATCTATATTAAAAAGTTGGAAAAAGTAGAAATTGTATAGGTAGGGTTTAGATAAACTACCATAAAATGTTTTTCTAAATCACATAACTGCATACCAGGAATCATAATACTTATGAAAAAAACAATCTTATGTCTTTCCTCTAAAAATTTATAGATAAAAATTCTCTATTTCTTCAGGTAGTATAGTCTTAAAAAACGCTAGTGTCACTGCTCATTTGGGTAGTTTACATGGGTTTGAATATGCAATAGATATACACACAGATGAGCGTTTATGGCATCTGTGTACAAATGATAAGCCAACCCATGACACTTGGTTGGAAACATTAAAAAGTTGCTGTCCGCCGAAAGTAAGTTCTTTTTGATGAACATTTTAATCAAGTCGATAGGAAATCAAGGCACAAATAAACAATCCAAGCACCAATAGGAAATCAAAGTACCTATATTAGCAAAAAATCATTTCAAAAAATTTATTATTTGCTCTACAGTTGGTGAGACGAACATCCATGATATATATATATATATTTTTAGGAGCTACCAAAGACCATTATGTCACCACCTGAGCCGTAAGTATCTCACTTGTGTCTATTGTTGGTGTTTTAATTTAAGTAATCAACATGTTGAGCATCATAAATCATAAGCATATTGAGTAAACAATATACATTGTAATTATCATTTTTACAGCGACGCATAAAATAAAAGTATTTTAACAAAAATATAAAATATGTAATGGTTTGAAGTATTATTAACGGGTTAAAATCTGATTCTATCACTCAGTTTCGTCTGACACGGTCAAATAAACTCTTGCGTCCTACCGTTTCTTGGATGACATGGGGTCAACTTTGTTCAAACAATGCTTAACTCTTTCTTTTAGTTATTGGAGTATTTTTGCTTTCCTATTATTCTTGTACACGAGTCTTTTCAGCATTGAACAAAAAAATTTCAATTGGTCTGCATTCTGGTAAATTTGACGGATAATCCTTTTTGGTACAATTTTAATTTTTTCAGTCTTTTGATAGTCCAATATGCTTTTTGCATAATGAGAAGATGCAAAATCTGGTCAGAACACAAACTTGTCATTATAATGATGCTCTTCTATAAACGGGATAATTTTCTTTAGAATACAAAGCTCCAAGTATGTAAATTGTTTGATAGTGTTGACAGATTCTCGAAATTTAGAAGTACCTTTGGTAATTTTTCTAGATTTATAGGTACCTTTGGTAATTTTTCTAGGTTAAAGGTACCTTTGGTAATTTTTCTAGGTTAAAGGTACCTTTGGTAATTTTTCTAGGTTAAAAGTACCTTTGGTAATTTTTCTAGAAATTTTTCTTTTTGACTCTATTTAACATTTGATGGAGTCAAAAAAATTTTACTTTAGTAAATTCGCGTTTTTATTAATCGAACTGTGATCTAAAGTGAAATACGATTCATCATCAATGATCCATTCAAAGTCCCTAAAATTTTGGTACACTGCAACATGTTCGAATTCTTTGCACCATTTTGTTATCTCGGTTCGGAATTTTGTTTTTTATACCATTTGATAGCAGACTTGGTTCTAAGTAATTTTTTCACATGTGATTGCAAAATACTGAATTTAAGAGCTACTTCTCTTTTAGAATTGCCATCTTGATGGTCAAAAATGGTTTTTAGCTTTGTAACCTTACTTTTTGGCATTTTATAAGCAAAATAATCTCTTCCAATCTCTCTCTTGTCTAAATTTCTTAGCTTTAAGATGGTATCTTGAAGGAAACTAAGTTATCCGTAATTTTCAGATTCAGAAGAAAGTCATCCATTTTCTCTTCAGAGTATCTGACAAAATCAAGCATTTCTTTTATATCATTTTCAGCACTACTACTCTTATCAATTGAACGCTTTTCCTGATTATTTTACTTTATTGGCTGGCTAAGTGTGCTTGTTCAAATAGAGTGATTTGTTTGAAATATCTCTGTAATTGTGCACTCTAACGTCAACAATAGGTTGATTGTATTGATTACTTGTCATCATTTGATCAAAGAATTGCTTAAACCGAGCTCATCTAATAGTTGAAAGCGCCATTTTGATCTAAAAGAAAATAATGCTGTATAAACGAATTGTATCACTTTTTTGTATCTAAAACTCCAGATGCTTTTAACTTCAAACTTAAGCTCCACCTATATTTCATTAATAAATGTGCAGCCCAATACAAAAGTCTAGACACTCCAAAAATGCTATTTAGTGCTCCAAATTGCATTTTTGGAGTGTCCAGGCTATTTTTGCTCGCTACGTATTAATAAAAATGGATTAACTCGTGTAAATCACTGTGAATCTTTTAATATTTGATAATTTACCACAAAATGTTTTAAGTGATATGAAAAAAGTCTTTGAAAATTGTGATATTTAAAAATATAATGCCCGTATTAATAATTGAAATACTTTTTTGAAGTAATGATATTACTAAGTTATTAGTTGGACATTAGAAATAGAAAAAAAAAAGTTTAATGATACGAAAATTCAAGCAACGTTGATTGACCTACAAGAATTAAAACTGATTTTAAGAAAATAATTACTTTAGGTCTTAAATGCATTATTCTTTAATACTTAAAGTGGTATTATAATAAAAAAAATAGTCAAATACATACATATATATATATATATATATATATATATATATATATATATATATATATATATATATATATATATATATATATATATATATATATATATATATATATATATATATATATATATATATCATATATGTTAAGCGGAAAAATATATTTTTCATATTTAACTGTTTGTATTAAATTTAATGCAACATGCGTTTACAGTATATTTAAATGGTATGAAATGCTTTGTTACAACTTCTTTTCTTGTAAAACGCAGATTTCTTTCAAATCAGTTTAAGGGGCTTACTTTTTGTTGATCTTTATATTGGTGCTAGAAAATTTATAGATTTATCTTTCACTATTGGTGGATCTTCATCTAGGATTGCTCAATCCTCAAAACCGTTGCTTACTTCAGAAAGATCTTCAAGTCTGAATTAAGGAAAATCATTATTATTATCATCGCCGTCACTTTCCAGTTCATCCTCACTATCATATAAAGTCTCCAAGTGACATTCCAATTTTTTCTGCAAAAAATTCATCTCACGTTTCATATTGACGCGAAGTTCTTCATGTTAACTGTATTCTTTTAAATTACAAATCTTAAAACTATAATATTTAAAAAATCATCACATAAAAATAAAACAATTTTTAATCACACACGCGATTATATAACTGAGAAATAATATGGATCTTTTTAATCAAAACAAATATTTTTTTTATGGAAAAAAAAAATTATAAACATCAAGAAATTAGCAAAAATTTCTGACAAAAATCGAAAAAAAAAACAAAAAACGTTTGACAACCAAAATAGTTTAGTAAAATATTAGTTGAGTGCGTTAGTTGTTACTTCCCTAGTGTAAAAAACCCCATCTTTATCGATTTGCAATCAAAAAATCCATATTTTAAATATTTAATTCTAAATGCCCACCAAATTTTATTTGTATTTTACAAGATGCATTTGAGGGTTAATTGTTTAGAAAATAAATAAGATTTTAGCTAATGAATTGATTAAAAGGAAATTAGTTAGTGGGGAGAAAACAAAAAAATAATTATTATATTTAGTTTCAATTATACTTGAACTTAATATAATGAAAGAAAAAATAGATTTCATTTTAATGATTTTAATGAGCACTATAAATGCATCAGTGAAGTGTAATAGCAACAGATACATTAATTCTTAAGAATATTTTTTTAACAAGTTTTCATGATGGGAAATTTGAAATTAACTAATATTTTATTATTGCTTCAGTCAAAATGTTGCAGCAAACTAAAATATGTTCATTTAAATCTGTATAGTAATTTTTATTCAGACAAATAAATAAATGTTATTTTTCCAGTTTACAATTCTCACGAAATACGATCCCAGAACTCAATTGCAAAGACCCTTTGGTTCAATCAAATCAGTCATTAAACAGCCGATCGCCAAATAAAGAAAAGTCTAAGGACAATATACCAAAGGATACAGATACTCACTTTATTGAAAAACCACCACCTACCTCTAAACCCCTTGATCAAGGTAGTTTTTTGTTTTTATTTAAGTTTGCACTTTTATTCAACACCAAAACAAATTAAAATTTTTTTCTTCCGTTCTTAGAGACCAAGCCACAAACTAATTGTTTATGTTTTCCAAAAAACCCCCATTTCTTTAAGAGAGTTATTCTTAAAGATAGTTATTACGATGAAATATTTGGATCCAGCACTTTTCATGGTCCAAAGCTAAAGAAAAATAGTAAGAAAAGATACTTAAAAAGCAGATCTTGTGATGATCTCTTGTCGATCGATGTACCAAAGAGCACCATCAACAACAACAGTAAAGAACACTGAGAAAAAAAAACATTGACGTTTTAAATAAGCGCGAGATAACTAGATCGATGAAATTAAACACTTTAACAAAGGATTATGTCGATTGGATTAAATGTATCTTTTATTTAAAATTACGTAATAACATATATTATATCAAGACAAATTTAGCTCTTGCTAAATTTTCGTTGTTAACATACAATATTTTCTATGTTAAAAGAAGAATTTTTGTACAACAGAAAACATTTTGTCGGGCACACAAAATCATGATATCATATAATGCCAATTTCGCTATTCTATCCGATAAACGTAGTATTGGAAAAAACGATAAAACGTGTGTATAAAACGCAATGCATCTTTTTGACAACAAAATATCGAACAAATTGGTTGGATGTCGAAAGAAAGTGTTTCAGATTATGGTCTGTTTAAATGAGTTTTTCAAAAGCATTCTGAAGTTATAGCTCTTAAAACTTAAGTTTATAAGTCACAAAACACCGACAAAAAAACCCCGCTTTTTTTGATACCTTAAGCCAAATTCATTACTTGATAAAAACAGTAAAAAGTAGTAGTCGAAAGTAGGGAATGTCATCGGGTCCCGTTCGGCCGCTAAACGAGTAATTTCAAAAAAATTTTCGGGTCCGACACCTAATGACACCTTTTCGGCACCGACAGCTAATGAACCGAGCCGATAAACTATCGGTTAACCGTTCGAGTGCTGAATTTTTTTATACTCGAAAACCCGAACTCGTTCGGTTTTTAACTTTATCACCGTTCGGGTTCCAAAACTTAGTAAAAGATTTATAAAAATTGCGAAATTCGCTAAAAGTCACTAAAATTTGCTACGAGTTATTGCTTACGATAATTTTAGCATCTTTCGAAGAGCCTGTGAAATGTATAAACTTAAATTTCAAAAAGATATTAAATTAAACTTATCAAGCTGAGAGTTAATGAAGTACTTAATTAGAGTCCACAGTTAATTAAACAACATGAGTAAATGAAACAGGTTAAATGATATGAAAATAATTGCAGTTTTGGTACCAAAAATTAACTTTCTTAAAACATTCGTTACCTTAGTCATCATAAAATTAAAACACTGGGAAATATAACCTTTTCACCTTTTATTTTTTACCTAACACTCATTACAAAATTAACATTTAAAATTTGGAGATGTACTGTTTGTTTCATAGTTTCTTGGCATGAAATAAATTGAAAGAAATCTGAACCAAAGTTTAAAAAGTCATTTTTGACAAACTCTTTATCTTCTTCAATGTCATACATGTCCATAACTTTAATTGCATCAAAAGAGGCTTCCTCGATGCCATCATCCAGCTCCTCATTTAGAATTGATGAAGAGTTTTTAGTTTCTGAGCAGAATTTGAGCTCAAAAATTTTTTTCTCAAACTGAGAGTAGTTGCGCTTAATGAAGAGCAGTTTTTCAGCCTTCAGAGGATGCGATCTCATCCCTTCGTGACGGTCAGGCTGGCAGTGTTAAAATAAAGTGTTAAATGCTCTGAGGATGCTGAACTTGCAGAAATTCTCAAGAGAGCAGAGGCAGCCTTGGAAAGAATTAGATAGACGTTTCCTTTTGTCACCGAAAATTTACTTTAAGGCAGATAATCAGACTTATTGATACTTTAACCAGTTTATACTGAGTTTGTGTCCTAATATTTACAACTATTTGCATTTTAGGAATTATTTGCAACTATTCCCAATTACTCGCATTTCTTTTAATTATTCACAACTAATTACATCACTTCAGATCATTTGTAGCACTTATTTATATGAGTAACTTTAGATGTATCTTTTGACAATTAGCACATCTAACGGTGGATTGGGAACTCTCACAAAAGTAGCAAAAAGCCAGTTGCATTGCAATTTTTTTGACAAATAATATTTTTAAGTGATTTTGTTCTCACATTTTTAACAAGGGTCCAAGTAGTTGACAACTAGGTAGACAACTTGTCTGGATTTTTTTCAACTTTAAACGATACTTGAAGGCAATAAGCACCCTGTGTAAAATTTACAGACACTAAACAAAGAGATTAAACTAATTGGCAATGTATTATCTGATTTTTCGGCTTTGTTTTCATAGGAAGGCAGGTCGTCTGGATCTGAAGTTAGTGTTGAATTTTCTTTTTCACGTTCACTTCCTTTTTTGTTTTCAGTATCAACATCGCCTAGACCTTGTAATGACTGAGCATTTGACTGGCTAGCAAGTATTTTCGAAATGTTTTGCTTTTTTACGCACGCCCGGTTTTATTTTCAAAATGTTAAAATTACAGCCTTTCTAACATCATTTTAAGAAACGGAAAAGAAAACAATTCTAAAAACAAACAATGATGCTTTACAACCACTTTTGTTGGTTTTTGCTTACCTTGGATTTTTCGTAAAAACTAATCAGAATGGTGCATTTCAAATAAAAGGGTGATATACAGTGATTTTATCAACCGGATTGTGTGAATGGCATGAGCAAATATATTAAATTTTGTTTAACTGGCAAAAGGGTAAGGGAAAATGTAATTATTTTGATTATTACTGTTATATTCCACTTTGGTAATTTTTTTAGAAATATCAATTATTTTTTAACAAAATGGACCTTTTTCATAGAATACCCGATAGAACCGTTCGGGAATCATTTTTTTAACGGATAATCGGGTTCGGGAACCGATAGGATCAATAACTTCCTGCTACCGATAAATTAGCCGAAAGATTGAGTTGAGTTGGGTATGAAAAGTTTCAATTACCCGATCTTATGGGCGTTATTGGGTAATACCCGTTCGGGTAATCGGAGTCCTACAAAATTATTTTTAGCTTTGATCGGTGTCCGATACTCGTTCTGTTTGAGTCTCGTTCGTTTCCTATCAGGACCCGGGCATTTCTTATCGAAAGGCTAAGAGTGACGTTTTTAAGTTCAACCAGGCTAATTCTCCATTTAACTCAAACTAAACTAAAACGAAATATTTTTTTTCGATTTTAGCTTTAATTATTCGATTTTAACATTGTAAATCACGGTTAGCGTGGATCTCGATAATGCCAACCTAGCTGACCCATGAACGCCAAATATATGGGATGATAGCGTACACATCAAGGGGTACCTTGATGTGATGCAAATTTTGAAATCATTTCATTTTGTCCACGGAAAATAACTTCATTTGAATGTTCAAATTGAGTGAAATTTTGACTTCATAGTGCGCTAATAAAAACACCCGTAGAATGAGAACCACTCAATATAATTTGATAAAATTTGGTGTAAATGTTGCCCACAAGCACACCAAACTTTGGATAAAATTTCGGTCGGATTGGTTAATGGGTTACAGATTTATGGCAGTTTTAGTTTAAACTTTGTTAGTTTTTTGCTCTTTGTACCTCAAAACGTTACCGATAGTGTGGAACTACATAAAATATGCATTATTTGGTTTCAGGTCGAAGTAGTGCCCTGTCACCATCAAGCGCTCCAATATTGTAAATGTGCAATTAAATGCGGGCATGCCAAACAACTGATTAAAAGAACTGGTCAAAACTATGTAGCAGACATCAAGCAGCATGATGGTAGAGCCAAAAATTTACAAGAATTTCCTAAGAGCAGGTCAGCACTTAAGTAATTTCTTCACCTGCAGTGGCTTAAAAATTACCAATGGAAAAGGAGATTCTGGTATAGTTCGGGTTGTTACTCATTGCAATGATTTATCAAGTTTTGTGAATTATGTTATTCAGTATCGCAAAATTTCTGGTGGCTTCTTTGTTTAGCTCGGAATTGATGATGGCAAAAGTTTTCTCAAGTTTTGTCTAAGCATTGTCGATACTGCGTTTAGGGATGAAACCAGCTCACCGCTACAAAAACAGCCTCTCACTCAAAGGACTGGTAAAGACACTGGAGTCAAGAGAAAAAATTCTTGTTGCAATATTAGAAGATTTGCCAGAAACTCACTCCAATATTTAACAAATCTGATCCCTAATTAAAGCAAATGGGCTTAAACTAATTTTGGCTTGTGACATGAAAGTTGGAAATATGATTTGTGGTCTTCAAACCCATTCAAGTATGCAGCCTTGCACATGGTGTGACGTCAAATCAAAGTGTTTTGCCGAATCTGGAAATTTGCGAACACTGGGCTCAATCAAATCTAGCCTCGTGTCTCTTCAACAATGTGGCAGGGATGCTGCTAATGCAAAGCTGTTCGGCAATGTTACGTACGCTATCACCCCTTATAAGTGGCGTTCTTGGGTCAGCTAGGTTGGCATTATCGAGATCCACGCTAACCGTGATATAACAAAAGATAAACAATATCTAACGTTATTAAATTTATTAATGAACAATGGATCATAGTGTACTGAATCTTTAAAAAAAATCTTTAAATCAAATTTCCTCAATCCAGAAAACAATTCCATTTAAAATTCTCTAAGTATAATTTTATTTTGTTTGCTTTTTTAAAAAGATTTTTGAAAAATGAATGCAAAGCTGAGGTATAAAAAACGTGAAACTAAGATACAAACTCCAGTAAAAAAAAAATTAAAAGTTTATTCGTGTTTATATCTAAATAAAGTGGTCATACTTGAAAAAATGAAGAAAATATGCGCTTAGATTATGATCTATGAATTGATTCATCATTAAGTTTAATCAATAGTTCAAATCACGTCAGCAAAAATAGAACTGGATTACAAGTAGTAAAAGAAAGGTTTGGCAAGAATATAAAAATCCAGAAAAGTGTTTTAAAAAATATCCTTCGAAGAACACCACAATCTTGATACCTCACGTCACGACTAGCTTTTTCAAGAAATCTTTACCCGTGACAATTGATCCAGTTAGGATTATAATTTTGTAGCCTAGAAATAGTGTGGTAATAACAAGTATTTTTATACATGAACTGTTATACTAGAAAAAAAACAAAATAATCAATAATATATACCTAGCTGTTTGCCAATAAAACGCAATGCGTTTACTTCAGTATGCGTGCAATCTCCCATAAACACGACCAACACCGTTTTTAATACTTGCAATGGCGTCTTGGCTACACTAGCAACTTCTATGGGAAAAAATCATTTGGTGATAACAAAATTGCGGCAATCTTAAAAACGTAAAAACTAAATTTTAAACCAAATTACAGTTACTCGTAACAGAATAAAAAAAGTTACAGAAATTAACCTTTGGCAGAAACATCTTGCTTGTATTCATATGTACTTATTTGAAACGATCGCAGAGATTCTTCAAGCTGTTGAGAAAAGCCATTTACCATTATCTAAGAAAAAAGGATTTTCAAGAAAAATTTGGAATGAAGAAGGCACCTAAAAGCGGAAATTTCATCACAGTAGTTGAAGTTTCAATTGCAAAAACCACTTGATTAACATCATTTTATTATGAAGCAGCTTTTGTCTTGTTTTAAAATTCATAACGCAGCCCTCTTCTTTACTGAGAAACCATTTTACCGTAGGTAATAAATTGGAATCACGAAGATTCAAAAATTTTAAAACTTCGTATAGTTTTTATTCAATCTCGGGACATTTTTTTATGTCTCGTCTATTTTTGCTCAAATTTTAACAGAATTTATAAAGTTGAAATAATGAAAATAATAAAAAAAATATAAAGCTGGAAGAATAAAACAAAAAAAAAATATGCTACTGAAAAAAGCTTGTCATGTTGCACAATTTTTTCAATATATACAGGGTGACGCATTATTTTAGGACAAATAAATTTTTTTTTTTTTTAATTTCAATAAATTAGTGGGGAACTTGTTAGATTTAAACGCGAAAAATAACATCATGCAAGTGGTGCCATTTGCAACTTCGCTGAGCCGTGCTCTTTCTAAGACATATTACATGATTTTACGCAAGATATCTTGCATTATCGCTACAATTTATTGTTGAATATTGGCTTTTAGTTGAAGTATGGCCTCTGGCTTATTCATGGACACATATTCTTTCAAATATCCCTAAAGAAGAAAATCGGGGGCAAAAAAAAAACAATAGCCATTGGTTAGTTTTATATGCAAATAGATACGAAAACTTGAGGTAAGACCAAACTTTTGGTCAGTTTTATAATTCATGACAACCAACCTGCCACCTGTTGTTTACTAAAATCGGTGCAATACCTCAAAAAAATCGGTAAAGTTAATGAGTTAACTTTTAATTTACTTATTATATACATGTGTAATAGATGTTTATAAAATTACAACTACGATATGCAAGCATATATGCTTAATAGCATATACTTGCATATGGTAATCAACTTAATTTACATCTTTACGCTTTATCTCAATTTCGACCAACCAGATAACCACCACGGAAATGAATAATTAATACCTGTTCAACCAGTTTGGGTATGAATGGAGTATAAGCGCCACCAAAAACATATGAGAGATCTTTGATTATAGATGACCTACTGACTGTATCTGGATCTTTGGGTATCTGTAAACAACCGATTATAATATGAACAGGAAATCAATAAAAAGTCTTATTGATGAACGTTTGAACTCATTTTTTTGAAAAATTCATTAAAATTAAATAAAAAATAGAAGTAATTCTTTCAAATTTAATCAAAAACTATCATTATTTAAAAATCTATTACCAAATTAAATTTTCGTTTGAGCTTTGGATATACATTTCTTCTCTTGGGATGGAAACCAAAGCATTAAACATATAAAATCATGCAATTATTATGATTAACTTCCTTTGATAGGAGTTTCCGATGGAATTTTTTTAAAAAAATCACAACGGGAATGAAAGAAAGATAATTTTTATAAAACTACTGTTAAAAAAAACAAAGATTAAATGATAATAAAATTTTCAATTCATAAAAAATTACATAACAAAAAGCTCTAAAACTATTAAATGTTTACAAAAAACCATGAAAATACTTACATCTGTATTCTCAGTAAATAAACCAACATCTTTGAGATTTTTCATTGTTACAATATGCTTGTATCCATAACTCTATTTGTAAAAATTACAAAAAAAAAAAAAACTACTAGATAATAAAACAGCAAGATTAATTAATGACTTTAACTGATTATAGTCTGCATAGTATCAGTTTAAGCTAAGTAATATTTTTAAATATTACTCCTTCTTTCCTAAAACTTTTTTCCGAGTCTTTTATGAAATCGAGACAGTATTTTTAGACAGAGAGAGTACCGTTTTTGTGTTTTTTTTCTTTTAAAGTACGTCTTGTAATAAGAGAATTTAAATCAATGGAAAAACTTTTTGGGAGAGATTTAAGAGCTTTAAAACTCTCATATGTCTTCTCACGGAATTTGTAACAAAAATTATAAGTAAATCTTAACATAATATATTACAAACCTGTAAAAACTGTAGTTTCAGTGATTTGTACAAATTAGTAACTAGCCCTAAAAATCAAAAGCATTTTTTTTTTTGTTTGTTTGTTTTTGCTTTATAACTTTTTAAACTAATTGTTACTACAAAATTTTACATAAAATATTTTCTAACTTGCTTACACTATTATTTGTTATTTATTTTGAAAAATTAGAAAGAAGAACAAAGTATGAAGAAACTTTTATGAACTTTTAAAAATTATAAAAGAACAAAAACTTAGGGAATACCTCCTTTACAAAGAGAAAGTAAACATAGCAATCGCAAACAATTCAGTTCTTCACTCTAGAAAAAATAGTTTTTTTTTTTTTTTAAATAAGAAACCTTTTTAAACTGATTACATTTATTGAAAATGGGCCATACAAAAATGGGGTTGCCATACAAAAATAGTGATAGTAATAAATACAATGGCTACCACTTATAGGATAAATTGACCAATTAGTGGCTTGAAAATTTTCTTAATCATTTCTAAATGTAAAGTTAATACTGGTATAACCAGTCCATTTGACTTTTTAGTCAAAAATGAGTAAGGTTTGATACATAAAGGAACAATAAATTTATACCCAGTTGAAACTATAAATCATGGAGGCACCATTTGATGGCCATTTTCCATTTAGTAGCCACGGCCACTATTTTTAATATATAGTGCAGTTATTTTTAATATAGTGTTATTTTTAATAAACTGTTATTTTTTTGAATAAAAACAATACTTTTTCTATTTTTAATAAATAGTGTTATTATTAATAAAAAGTATTGATATTTTTAATTCAATAAAAAAAAAAAACTGCCACTATTTAGTACATATACCTAACCACTAAATGGTGCTACTGCATTGCTCATTACAAAAGGCCTATAAGTAAATTCAAAAACATTCTTAGCACAAATTAAATATTACATGAAGTAATGAGATAACTAATAAGTAATAAAAACTGATTGTATATCATTCACCGGGTTTTAGTAGGAAAATCAACTATTATTCAAACTTTCATCAAAAACTAATTCAAAGGCTAAAGTGTTGCAAAATAAACTTTCATCAAAAACTATTTCAAAGGCTTAAGTGTTGCAAAATAAACTTTCATCAAAAGCTAATTCAAAGGCTAAAGTGTTGCAAAATAAACCTTCATCAAAAACTAATTCAAAGGCTAAAGTGTTGCAAAACAAACTTTCTCTTAAAGACTTATACTGAAATTATAGTGTGTGTTACTCAACTACACCATTATAAAAAAAAACTTTGAGAAAAGGGTCATTATTTGGTAATGGCCAGTAATAGGCAGTTTATCTTACATGCTTGCATGTAGGATAAATAAGGTCTCATGGGATTATAACTTGTAATGATCATACCATTTCACATTTTATTTGATAAAAACATGTAAATGTAATATAAGAATAAAGTTTTTTTTTATAAAAACTTGGGTACCTGCCTATTTATACAGTTCTCAATATAATTTATGCAGTCTTTTGATTCCAAATCATCAAGGACACCTAAAAATACAATATAGAAATATACAAACTATTGCAACAGATAACAAGAAATTTAAAATAATATTACAATGGTTTCTACATTGCTCTATATGAAGACAGTCTTCAAAAAATTCTTCTTGCTTTGTTTGCATTATTCTTTCACATGCGCCAATGTCTAAACAATGAAGTATCTGCAGAAAATAATGATTCCATTAACATGTATTATTAGAATAAAAAATTGATGACTTATTAAAAACAGCTTTACATTTATAAAAATTCCTTACAATTTATGAAAAGTACAAGAATACATGGAAACAACCTTAAAATAAAAGTGTTTAGTGGGGAGTAGCATAAAGGGAATTTTTATTTTATCTTGTTAAAAAGTTCCATTTTAAAGTTTGCTTCATTTTTTTTTTTGGTCTAAAAACAAGCCTTTTTTCTTTTTGAAATCAAAAATTGTAACTTGTTAATCACTTGATTTTACAATTCTTGATTATATAAATTAAAAATCTATATGATCAAAAACTGTAAAATCAACTTGAAACTAGTAACAAAAACTCACGCAGTGCTAATGATTTCTGCTGCTGTTTTAACATTCCCAAATCCTCTGAAACAAATTGCTTAAACTCTTTTACTGAGTCTAATTGGTTACGTTTCTATAACAATTTAAATACAGCGTTATTTTTTTAAATATGTAGCTTTTCAAATTACTTTATATACAGCCAATAAATACTTTTTTTCTATTAAAAGGCATGAATTTTATCATAATCACCTCAAAACCACATTGTAGTTGTTTTGCTCTCTGACTTAATAACGGAACAACATTGGTAATATGCATCCCACGAATTTCAGCAAAAACCTGTAAAAAGATAACAATAGAAAAATTACTAAAATGCTGGCCACAAACTTGAATGTATGTTTGCAACAAGTTTTTAAAAACTAAAAAAACAGGCCTTAATTTCAAAAAAGAATTCCTTTACTTGATCTGAAGACTTGAGTATCATTGATACTTTTTTGTCAGAACCAGTTACTTCTTTGCCAAATTCAACAATACCTTAAAAAATTAGAAAGAAAAAAATCTATATAAAATGATATAAAATTCATATAAAAAAACCATCAAGCCCCAGAACAAGGTCTGATTAACAAACACCATCCAATATTAAGATACTATTCTAATATTGCTATTATAATGTTAAAGATATTTTGAATTGTTAAGATACTATCTCAATATTTGGTAGTATTTGATTGGTGACCAAGGTTATTTCAAACTCTGATATACATTAAAGAAGCACATTTAGAATGTTTTCTAAAAAATTGCAACATAAAATTGTTCTAGTCTCCAAATAAAATTGATCAATAGCCAGCATAAAAAAAAACTCACCAGTTTTAATAGCAAATGTTTCAGCTACTAAACCTTCATATGTCAGCTGTGAACACATCATGGTTACATAATCTACATCTATTACCAAGAAACTATTAATCTACATCTATTATCAAGAAACAGTTTTCAAACTTCAAATTTTCAAAGAGTTCAAGAACTTCATTTATTAAAAGAGTTAGTTTTTTTTTTTACCACGATCAACAATAATAAAAGAACCAATTTCACTCGGATTAGTTTGTATTGGGACATCTGATGATAAAGTTTGAAACAAATCAAAGAGAATCTAAAAGAAATGAAAAATTGAAATCAATAACGTTAATTCAAAGATATCTGAAGATATCTGCTATATAAAAAGAGTGACAAATTATAGATAAATGATCTGAACTAACTACATAAAAGTACAGGAAAACAAAAATGACCAGATAAAACAAACATCTTTAGAAAATAAAAGTTATTTTGCATAGAGCATTTAGAAAGTGAAAACATCTCACACATAAAAAGATTTTAAGAAACAATCATACAACAAAACAAAATCTTAAGATGCAATCGTGCAAAAAAAAAAAAAAAAAAAATCTTAAGGTACAATCATACAAAAGAAACTACAATATAAAATATATCCTGGTATTTCAAAATAATGAAACAAGTAAAAATAAGTAAGAACTACAAAAATTAAATAATCTTATGTAAAACATGTAAATTAATTTTGAAATAGATAGACTAATTACAATTATATCACATATTTTTCATTTCTTTTGTTATTTAATTCTTTTTTTGCTTTATTTTGAATATTGATACTTTTTATTCACATAAAAGGTCTCAAGTGTGTAATACTTCATTAATACTTTTGAATTTAAAGATGGGAATTCATCTTTTAACTTATTACACAAGTCTTTTATTATATTTTTTTAATGAGAAATATAATTTCCATGAATGGATCAAATGTCTTCTCAAACCGCTAAACCAAACTCAGAAATTTGTCTAAAGGATTGATTAGTCCTCAATAAGAAAGACACGAAAGTCATTTAGACGGTCTTGTAGAATCTTTTGCATAACAACCAAGTTCTGTAAAGTCTTGATGTAGTTTTGAAGCCAAGTAACCATTAAATTATTCTGTTCCTTCATTGGTAAACTCTAAATTAATAACATCTTTAACTTTTTTCATCATCTAAATTTGAATTGGTTAAACCAGATTATTATTAAGATTCTTCATTTTCTTATGATCAAAAATACAAGTGCCAACAATAGTGGTATATCTAAATCTCATCATGGAATATTACCTTTATCACACAAACATATCTTCTTAGATGAACGACCATATAGATTAATATCATCCAGCATGGTTCCTACCATATCTTTCCTAGATCATTTCTTTTTACTAGATCTATTAACAGCATGTGTGACTAATAGAACATGAATCATTTCTCGGCTTAAACTTGGTATTAAGTTTTGGTTAGAAACTGCATCTTCATTTAAAGCTTTTTTAACTTCTTCGCCCAATAAATAATTCATTAAATCTCATTCAAAATCTGAAGGAAGAAAGTGATTTGAGCAAAAGTATTCCTAATTAAATTCAATTTCAAATTTGTGATGTGATGCTTGAACCCATCTTTTTCTAACAGGTTCTGGCTTTAGAAATCTGATATGAAATACCATTACCTTTGGGAGACAGACATATAGCTACAGCACACTGGTTCCTTCACATTTTAGAGCTTAAGTTAATATCATTTGTTAATTGTTAATAAATTAAGTTTATAAATTGGATTATATAACACTTAATTTATGAATTAAGTGTTATATAATAAGTACTGCACTTGTAATAGTAACTTCGTACTAATAAATTATACTATATGATGATAAAGTATAATACCAATATAAAACATGATATTAGTTAATTATTTAGAAAATGAAATTCTATCAAATTATCTAATGTTATATAGTATTTAAAAATAATTTTAAAATGTTTTTAATAATTGTTTTATAGCTAATAGATGTTCTTTTAAAGGTCAAGTTAAGGTCATCTTAGGGTCAATTATAAAGCTATTAAAAGAGTTGGTCAAAATAGAAATTAGTGAATATTTGTGTTTTTTAAGCTCAATTAATATAAACATAATTAAATGTTTCATCTAATTAATATTGTTATAATTTGAATTAGTTTAAAATAAATTTAAAAAATACATATATTACATTAACATAAAATATATCAAACTGCTTCCCAAGAAATTAAAAAATCTCTACAAACATACAATGAATTGTATTTTATCCAGCAGTGATGTAATAGCAGAAAGAAAAATGGCAGACAAAATGCACACTTTACCCCCCTGGATGCAATCATATAATAAAAAAGATATCAATGTTTAAATTTCTTACTTCCTACCTTGGACCTTCTACCAATGCAAAAACCTTTAGGAATTTTTCCAAAAGTTCCTTCTATGATTTGTAAAGCACGTGCCATGATGTACAACCAGGTTGTATCCTGATTCTAATATTTTTACAGATTTTCTTTAAGATTTAAGAAGATGGTATTAAGAAAAAAAGTGGCACTAATTAAAGTTTAACAATCATTTACAAAGTACAAAATTATATCTTTAAGTGCAAAAAGAAACAAAAAATGTATAAAAAACATGATAATAAAAATTATTACTAAGAATAAATGAGTGTAGAAGACTGGCAACTCAAGCGACATAATATCAGTGTCCAACAAAATGACATCAAGTGGATATTCATTTATTGATACATCTAAGAAAAACAACTACAATAATAGTTTTGATGCAACTTTATGTATGCAGTCATTAAAAAAATAATATGGACAACTGTTAAGCTTTTTTCATTTTTTTTAGTAATAAAAACTGCAAAAATTTTTGTTTAAACTTATTTATCAAATCCTGAAAATTTTCTTTTAAATACAACTAGTTGCTAAAAATTACACTTCATAAATTATTACTTTTATAATTGTAATATCTATGATGTGCAAATTCAACACAAAAAAAGTATTCTGTCGTTAATTTTGTTTGATTTAACATGAAAAGTAAAAAAATGCTCATATTTGTAATATTTGGTCAGACTTTTTTTTTCATTTCTTTAAATGTTATAAAGTTGACTTATTATTAGGTTACTTTATTTAGGATTTATTTATCACTCGCTTTCCATGTTTGACTTGAGCTTAACCAGTTTGCAAACTTATTTGTTAATAAATTTTAAATTCAAATTAAGATCTGATCATTGTGAGGGCATATCAAAAACTTCTTAATATTTTCAGACAAATGTTGCTTCCCACATTGTACAGTGTGCTTGGGGTCATTATCATGCAGGAAATAAAACCAACTTTAATCTACAATCATTAAAAGAAGTTATGCCAGAAATTTTCTGATATACTTCGCTACATAACCAGTTGTTGATTTTTGACTGCCATCTTTCTTAGTTGACTACTGAGGTTTGGAAATTGTTGGTTGCAGTTTGAACAGGTTGAATAGGTCGTAGCTTGTATTCTAACAGGTTGAACAGGTTTGAACAGATTTGAACAGGTTGAACAGGTTTGAATTGGTTGTAGTTTTTATTCTAACAATTTTGGTTTCATTTTTCTAATTTTGATGTAATTTTATGTTGAGCTTTTATTCTTCAAACTTTTTTCTTCAATCTTTCTTTTCATTTTTATATATATTTTACCTAAAATAAAAAGCTTATACTCCAAAAAAAAATATATAGAAATTACATTTCAACTGTCAATTCCAACAATAGTTAATCTCCCATCAACACACCATCAAATTGGTATTAGAACATTAGTGGGAAATCAGGAATTGACAATTGGTTAAATACTTTTTTGCATCAAATGCAACATCTTTTATATCAAAATTTATGCATTATATTAGCTAGCAGCTGTATTTATTTAAGAAAATGTTCAAAACTATTCAATAAATGAAAAAGAAGTTTAGATGGTTTTTGTTGAAAATACCTGCATGTTGCAAATTAAAGGTAGTCTAAAACAATTTTAAAAAAATCAATTTGAAGAACTAAAAATTGTTCATTGAGCTAAAATTTTGTGAAAAGAATATACACAAGTTTTTCTATAAAACTTCAGTATCCTGGAGTTATAGAAAACTTCTTTTATAACTTCAGTATCCCAGAGTTTTACAGAAAAACTTTTGCACACCCTAAAGCTCTATACATTTAAAACATATCACATGAACGTAAAACATCCTCTTAAAACTTGAATAAAACAATAATTGACACTGAATAACATACCACCAAATACCCCCTCTTCTTCCAATATTTTATCACAAATAGTAAGCTAAAAAATTGAATAAAATGACAAAGTTTTTAAACAAACAAACTTTTTATTCTACTCAATAGTTAACTTAAACTATATACTTTTTAATTTATATTGTTTAATTTACACAACTTAAGAGAAAGTTTTATTTAAACTCTAAAGAAGGTAAATGTTAATAAGTAAAAATAATACCCTTTTTGGGGTCAATACAACATAATATGCTCGTGAGATATTCTTCTTCTTGTCATTCTTCACACTTTCTTTACAAATTAAAGTATAAAAGCAACTTTTATAATATTCTAGTAAAACCTGTTCAAACAATCTGCTACAACTGTTATTAATACAGTTACAATGACAATCTACCTATATGTTATGTGAGACAAATAGCAGATTAAACTGACCTGCAATCAACTTTATATGATCAGGGTAAGGTCGCACTATAAACATTCTCCTTTAGGGAATATTAAAAGTAGATATAAAAAATGATTTAGCCTACATATTACCACCAGTTACTTAAAAAAATCTAATTAAAATATTTAAATGCTTTTGCAATGAAACACTTACTGATATTCACCACTATCACCTCCGCCATCATGAAGTTTATAAATCTTTTCCACTCCTTGTTGCTGTCCAGAACAAAGTCAAAGTAAATCAGACAATTAGAATTTATCTTAACACTAATTATGTGTAAAGTTTTATAACTTTTATACCATCTCTTTTATTACTCTGATACCATCATATTGACATAAATAATAAGATGAATAAACTGTTTCTGCTTTGACCACCCAATTAAAATTTGGAAAAAAGCCATGTACACAGACAAAAGATAGAAATAACTAACCCTTAAATATGCAACACCACCACTTATTTGATCAAGGGGTTTCATTAACTCTTCATCAAGTATAAGATCTTTTTTACCTTCCATCTAAAACAATTCTGATTTTTTAACATTACCATTATTATTAGTTCATGAATACTAATATGGTTAAAAATTGAATTTTATCTCAACAAAGAGTTCTTGCATAATGATATAGAAATGAACTTACAGAGAGTAGATGATATGTCAACTGATCTTTTGCATATTGTTTGAATATTGAAAGATCTGGTCTCTCTCCTGAGTCCATGATCTCAAAACAACAGTTTAACTAAGTGTTTGTCATACAACTAAAAATTAGGTTTCATAAGGTTTTTATAAAAAAAATTTTTTTAATCTAAATATTTTAGTTTTTCTTAACTAAACAATAACCTTTCAATGCAAATAAATATTATTGATAAATTTTGATAACAATATGCTTTAATATGTAAAAAATATAATGTAATAAATATTATATATATGCTTTTAAAAAAATTATGCAATTAAGATTGACTTAAAATATTTTTTTCAATTTAGAACTCTTTTATTTCAATCAAAAAATATTTACATATACCATACTAAAATATACTATAATATATCATTTTTTATAAATATAGATAAATACTAATAAAACATCATTTGTTAAAAGTCAAAAACTACATTTTAATCAAAACTATTTGAACTGTTTAAGAAGCAAGCACAGTTTTCAGGCAGTCCTTCTCCGAGGGAAGAACTTTTATACAATAATAGATGGTTTTCAAACGAATATCTAAGAAAGGATTTTCTGTTACATCTTCAACAATCAACACATAATCTCCTAAAAAAAAATTTACCAAAGTTATATAAATAACTAGGGCATCACCAGAGCACTTTTTTGGATTAAAAATTTCTCACCTGGTTTACAAAACATTTTATTTAAGCCCTCATCCTTCTTCAACTCATTAAGGACTTCTTTTTTTTTCATTTCAAGACGTTTTTTTTCTCGAGGTTCTACTTTGTGTGGAGAAAAGATACTAGCTTTGCGACTTCTTAAAAAAATTTAAAAAAAAACAGCCTAACATAATCATTTGAAAAAATATTTTGATAAGCTATCAAAGAGGTATAAGTTAAGGTTAAAATTAGCGAGATAGTAAAGAAACTAAAAATCAATCACCTATTAGTTGCTCGCAACTCAGGTTTGTCATTAGATAATAAAACAGAAGAATTAGCAGCGATAGCATTTGACAAAGGTGGAAGAAGTAGTTTACTGAACGTCAATTTTCCATAATTTGTTTTTTGAGGTTGAGGAGCATTATTTTCCGCTATCTCATCTAAAGCTAATATAATTTGTAATAAAAAAAATTCCTGATTTCAGCTAATAAAGTTTACAAGCATTGTCTGTTTGAAAAAAATTAAGGTCAGCAAAATGATTTTCTATTTATATGTTGAATGAAAAAAATCAACAGAAAGAGAAATTGCACATTTGCTAATAACTTTACTAACAGAGATGAGGTGCACTTATAAAAATGTTATCCTCTTCGTTTGCTTGTGGAAAACTATCCATTAAAGGACTTTTTACCTAAAACAATAAAATATTAACATCAAAGTATTATTATTAGAAAAAATAAAATCTTTGAATGATGTAAAAAAAAAAAAAAAAACAAAGAAAAGACAACAGTAAAATACTTCAAACAGATAAAAATAAAAAACAAATGTTAAGTTTGATTGAGTAATAATGCTTACAGGTGGATCAGAATGTTCATTTTGTGCAGTGCTCTTTACTACTTCAACAGCCAAGGGATAGGTTTCCAGTTCAATTTCACTTTAGAAAGAATAAAAATCTCAATAATGATGATATTTTAATTTTGAAAAAAAAAAATTGTGATAATGTGCGTAATTTGTGTAGTGTGGATTAAATATGTTTTATATGTTCTATAATTAAAAAAAAAATGTTAAATTAACTTTTTATCATTATAATATAATATAAAAAAAAACAACAGAAATCAAAAACTATAAATCAGAAAAAAAAATTTTATGTTAAAAAAAATTTTCCATTAAAAAAAATTCTTCAAATAATTGAAATTTAAAAGCAGATTTAAAATCTTGAAGATTTCTGACTGTTTTCAATATCTAAAAATGTTATGAAACACTTGGATTTTGCAACTTAATGTTAAAAACACACATACAGATTTTCTATCTTTGCCTTAAATTTTGGTGACTCGCTGGATTTTGATAAAGGAACATCAAGCTTACTAACTACTTGAACACCAGCACTTAACTTTAGCATTCTACCACATTCTAATATAAAAAAAAATAAAAATAACTTTATAAAATCTACAATTTAGATGGCTATATTTTTGATCATAAATTAAACTTAAAAAAAAAATCTATTATAACACATAAGCTAACTTGACTAAATCATTAACTCATCAATACCATTAGTAACTGTATGGTCTTCAGTAAAACATGTGATACTAAGAGAAAATGAACAAGAATCCTGAAATAAAGTTAGTGGCTCATCTCCATCAATCATCATCCTGCATGGCTCCACTGTTTTAATTAAAAACATATAACAATTTATTAAGTGTGAACTAGAAGAATTTTCAGTTATGAATTTAAAGTATATCATTATGAGTCTTTGTGCGCATCATACAGTTTGCAAACAGACATTTGAATCTAGTCATATAAACCTTAGGTGAATGTACTTATTATATAGAACATTACAAAAAAAGTGTTAACTTGAACTGAGCACAGTTCTTTAGAAATAATTTTAAATATACTTAAATAATTCTTTTTTAATAAATAGGTAAATTTAATTACATAGTGGTCTGCCATTCACCCATAATCCATCATAATAAATCCCAGAAGAATGTGTCATAACTCCTTCACCATGAAACTGATTACAGCGCCATTGGCCCTACAAGGGAAAAATGATCTTTCTATAAAAAATGTTTTTATATTACTTTAAACACTATGTTATTTATAGAATAAATATTGGAAGCATGGTTTCTTTTTTATACTAAAAGATTTAACACTGACCTCATAAAAACTTCCATCTTGGAAGTGGCATGTACCATGTCCATGTCTCATACCATTTATCCATCCACCAATAAACTCTTCACCATTGCTTTTGAGAGAAACAAAAAGAGACTAATATAAAACACTTTATAAAAGTAACTGAATAAAAGTTTCAATTTCTTCAAGACCAAACAGTGAATGTCCTTAGGAGAATGAGAATAGTGAATGTCCTTAGGTAATGAGAGTAATGAGTGTACTTAGGGAGTAAAACCTCAAGACCAAGTAGAAAAGTTAAACCAAAGAAGCAAATAGCCAAAAAAATTAAAATTTTTTTTTTATTCAATTGATAGTGTTGAGTGCACAAAAAATTTCTTGTTAAAAATAAATATTGCTATCGTACACAAAAATATATTGAAAAGTTTCCTTCAGCCTTATGCAGGTTTTGAAGAGTCATTTTACATTAATCAGTTACATTCCATTAGACAGTTGGGCTGCTGGTCTGCTGCAACAGATGCTAGGTAGTCAGCCATTTTTATCATTCATAGCAATTACTGTTTGGTTAAGTTAAAAATCTTTAAAATGTAAATGTAGTGAATTTAATATAAAGATAAAAATACTTAATAGTTAATAAAATGTTGATTTTAAAAAAAGAACTAAAATGTCAATGGCTCTCTCACAAAAGAAAAAAAAAATCAAAACAAAAAATTTATAAAACACCAAATAAATTGAGTAATCAAGTAAAACCTTTTTGACTTTAACTAGTTTTTATTTTTTGTAATAAACTTTTGATTAAAAAAAAAGTTGAAAATCTAAAGAAAAAAAAACCTTAATGTCATTCTCCCTTCTCCATGTGGTTTATTTAAATGAAATGATCCATTATAAATGCTTCCATCTGCTTTCTTAAGCTTTCCAATTCCTTTGAGAAAGCAAGAGAAGTTTAATGCTTAACTTAAAAAAAGTAAATTAAGTATTAATTTAATAAAAAACTGACCTAAAATAAAATTTTTAACAATTGCATAAAATAAGTTTGAAAAAGCTTAAAGTAAAAAACTAAACAGAATGAAAACCTTCTCTTTTATTTTCCAGCCAAAATCCTTCATAAATGCTTCCATTGCCATAAGTCATGACACCCTCTCCATTCATCTCACCACAATCAAACAATCCAACATAAAGATTTTTTGAATGAGCCCAATAACGCTCCCCGTGTCCTTGAATTTCTCCGTTAAAGAAATTTCCTTTGTAGTAACTTCCATCCCTCATCAGAAGCATACCATGACCTTATTGTCATCATAACCACAAGAATGATTATTAGATAAAATCAAAAACTAAAAAAAACTAAGCAAAAACCTTAAAAATCAGAAAATTATACCTTGTTTAACTCCATGGAACCATTCACCTTCATATTTGAAAAATGAGTTTATGTAGCAATACACACCGAATCCTTTTTAATGAGAAAAATAATACAACCAATTGAAATCGAACTATGCAGCAATATTTACCTTTTTAAGTTAGAAGCAGAATATTAAAATTCAGTAAACTGAATTTTTTAAATAAAATTGTTGAATCAATGAAAGACGTGAATTGTATTTTAAAAAAATGTCTTAGAACAACAGGATGTTTAAAAATACATCAACAGAAATGCTTAAAAAAATAATCAAGGTGGAAATGCAAAACTGATTAAAAAAGATTTGATTTTATTACAAAGAACTTTATAATTTCTATTAGAAGAAATAAAAACTATTTTGAGAAAACTAACCATGCCGCATACTCTTTTCAATTTGCCCATGATAACCTTCTCCATAATCCATTTTCCAATCATAACTTTCTTCATCTTTATAATGAAAATCTTTTTCCATTGAAGTTTTCCAAAAATAAAACCTGTTTTCCAATTTATTGCTGCCATCATATATCATAATTTAACATAAAGCATATTTTGTATTATGAGGTTTTTTATTTGACTTGTGATAATTAAGTACAAGTATATTTTTTGTATTTCAAAATATTTTAAAGCAAATACTTTCAGCATAGAGTTTATTTTAAATAATTTTTATGAGTTTTTGTTTTGTTAAGATGAGCCCTTCTTTGTAATGATTGGTTCATTTTCATAGAACATTTAGTGGGATAGCCTTAGGACATGAGGAAAAAGTTTTTTTTTCAATAAAGAAATCCAACACTTTTTCAAAATTTAAATATTTCTCATAAAACATGCTGTTTTTTTTTTAAAAAAAAAATTTAAGGAAAAATTTTACAGAAAATTAAGGTGTAAAATATTTGTATTTACAATCAAATAATTTATAATTACCTCACTCAGTTAACGTTTTGTGCATTTTTTAGTTAAATATAATTCAGCATTCATTACATAAAATGGCTACCATAAAAAAAAAAAAAATTGAAGACAACATGCTCAAAAAGAAAAAAATATAAATTACAAAGGATAATTATAAAATACACTATTAAGAATAAATGATACAAGTTTAAGTTTAAAGCATCATCAAACAATGTTTCAATTCCTTAAATTGTTGAAAAAATATCGAACTGGAGGAGCTGGCAGGTCATCCTCTAAATTTAAATCTGGATTTTGAAATCCAATAATAATATCGGCGTATAGAATATCTTTTCCAGGCTTCAAAAGTTCAGTCATTCTTTAAAAAAGAAAATGTATTTTACTAAACACTTTGCACAATTTAAAAAAAGGAGCTAGCTTAACCTTAGACACAAAAAAAACAACACCATAAAACTCAAGAAACTGTAAAAAAATAAATTGAATAATAAAAGCATACAAGTAATTCACACGCTTTGTATGCCCAGGCATGAAAGGAATGTAGATCATCTTTAAACCTTGACATACCATGTTCACTGTAAGGCCACATTTTTTCTAAGAAGAAAAAAATTTTCAAAAAACTCTCCTAATACAAAGTCACACTTACTCTTTATTTTGCATCCTTTGAATTATAATGTAAAGTGAAATGATTTATAAAATTTAGAATAAAAAGTTACTTTAAAATGATCAATAAGGTCTTTTAATTTATATTCTTTATCCCCATAGACATCCCATCTATCCCAGCATGTAAACTCCACACCATCTCTAAGAAAAAATAAGATAAACAAAGGATATTTATGTGCAAGCACATAGTGAAAACCATTAGTCATATCTGTAATTAAAGATAATTATATATTTAATCATATAATTTATTTATATAGATAATGATTAAATTTTGTTTACATAATTAACTTTATATCATGTTTAACAGAACACAATTATTGCTGTTTTTTCATACCCTGTTACAAAATACTAACTACATGACATACTAAATCTCAATACAAAGTAGGTTTATTAGCAAATAATAATAAATTAAGAATTATCATTGGAACCAATTTGATTGAGTTTCTTTCAGAATAATAATGCTCTGTGCACAAAACATTGAGAAATGAAAATTTATTTAGAGGTTGACCATAAGCATTAAGTTTAACTATATTTATCAACTAACTTGTTTTCAATGGCTGATGAAATTACACACTCCGACTCTAAGAATCTGTCAAAGACTATTTTAGAACAAAGTTTTAATTTAGCCAATGTGCTTCCAGTTTTTCAGCCAATCAGGAGAAATGGTATGAAAACCTTTCACCAACAGCTGTGCTCAAAGCTCAGTGTAACTTTTATTGCTGATTTGTGCGACTAAATGAATTTCACAACTGTTTGAATGGTTGATTGAAATGTTTCAATGGAAATTTCCCCTTCTTTAGGTTTGTTTTTTTTTTTTAATTGTTTTTAATGTTTTTTTAAAATGTTTTGGATTAGTATTTTAAACTCAAAATTTTTTCCGTTATTGTTTCAAAGTGTATACATAATAAACAAATAAGTTTTCTTTTCAGATTCACAGAAAATGACTTATGACAAGACTTTCTTCTAGGGCATCAAAATGTCAAAGGATATAAACTACTGTCGAAAGGAGATGCTACTTCCTCCAGCTTCACAAAGAGAAAAAGAGGTATCAATTGCAGTAATATATAAAATTGTAGAATTTTGGGATAAAGCTCCTATTCCAAAGGGTCATTAGAGCAAGATGATTGAGAAATTTCAGACATTTTACCATGAGTATCAGCTCCTCAAGAAAGGTTGTAGTTGAAGATCTGTACCACAAGTTGCTAAAGAAAATGCTTTCAAAGATCTGAAAAATCTATTTGATGTTGCTAGTGCAAATGTCCTGTTTGTAATTACAAATGAAGTCTGGATTTTTCTCCTTGCACAAAGGGAGCCTGGGAGAAGAGGAGTAATGGTGTCAGTAAACAAGATCTATGCAGTCAAAGAAGCTTGTTCTGAGCAGAAAAAATCTTGTAACAAAAATTAATAAAGGAAGCTGAAAAAGACACCTCAGCACCTTATGCAACTGCCCAGTTAGAAAAACAGCTGAAATAAGGAGACAAATGGTGGTCTCACTCAGATCAGAAGGAGATAAAGACCCATTTAAACATGTACAGAGTGATTACTGTGCCAACAAGTGTTTGGTTGACTTTTAGTCTTTCAAAAACTAAAACTTCATCAGAAGTTCCTAGATGAAGACCCTAGCACATAGAAGTATCAAATAGGCTATCAGTCAGCTAGAAGATTGGTGCAAAGTATTGAAGTCACTAATGATAGTGCAAAGTAAGGAGTGGCTCTTGTTCAAAAATACAATCAGCTCATGGTTAGTGATGAAGGTCAGCTTAATTTCTTCTTGCAGATTTTATCTGAACATGAACGTACCTTATTTGATTGTAAAAAGAGCACACAAATAACTGGACAACAATAAGTGAACACTTTGTTATTTGTAACAAAAAAAAAAAATTAATAATGATAATTTATAATACCCTTCTATTTTGCTTTAAAGAAAAAGACTTTAAACATTAAAATATTCTAGAAAAAAGAATCCAACTTATTAATGGTGTATTAATAGGAGAGCTTTATTACTCATGTGCAAACTATAAATATAAATTAAAATGTGTAAATAAAATAAATGTGAAATGATAAATACTCCTTTTTCTTCTGTGGTTGTATGAATAAATTTTTAATAATGTTTGTAATTTGCTTACAATATTTTATGATTTTGAAAAAAATAGCTTTCCCATGAAATTAAAATTAGTTATAAAAATGACAAAAGAATACATTAGTGGAAGAATTATGCATAAATAAGCTACTCAATAGCAAAGGAGTTGTAAATACATCCTAAACCATTAGTTACATTATTCAATTTTTTTCTTAATCAAAATTGATTAAACAAAAATAAAAACCGGTTGGAAAACTTGTTAATGGTTTCAAGGTTAACTTAGGCTCCTCACTTAGAGAACACACAAAAAAATATGGATTTTCTCATAGTTTAATTACAAAAATTCAAAATTATTGTCTTTCAAATCACAAATTGTATTGAACTGTACTGAAACTCAAGAAAAAAAACATTAGAATTTGCTTCAGAAAGTTTCATGACATTTTTATTTCTAAAAATTTCTGTGTTATTGAAGACAAAAAATCTTATATCAAGGTTGATCATCAACAAATTCCTGGGCCTGTGTATTATATTTGTACAAATTTAGAGGAGAAGCAGATAAGAAATTTAAATATGCAAAATATAAGTTTTACAAAAAAAGGGCTTGATTTGGGAAGATATTTGCAGCTGTGGCAAAAAAGTGTGTTTATAAAAATATCTTTTACCTCTTATTAAGTCACGTGATAATAGACCTGTGTTCTGGTCTATTTTGGCTTTAAATTGTTATGGTAAACTGGCTGTGGAATGAAAAGATGTAATAGTTGTACTTTAAACAGCTAATCCTCCAAACTGCCCAGAGCTGAGAGTTATTAAAATGTGCTGAGAAATCATTAAAAATAAAAATAAATGAAAAAAACAAAAACATTGCAGAAACAACAAAGATTTGAAAACTTCTTGGAAATAAGCATCAAATAGTTATGATTGTAATGCTGTGAGAAAGCTTTTGGGGACCACCAAAACAAAAGTTTGAAATTTTATTAGATGTGTGAAGGAACAAAATAGTTTCTTTGAAATATTGCATCTTCATATATTGATGCATTAGGTTATTATCTTGTTTTAAATAAAAATTGATGGATATTTTTTTCTTTCTGCCTTCATTTATTTCATTTACATGCTTTAATCACTAAAATATTTCATGTAAATGATTTCTCACTATGAATGAACCTATTAAGACCAGTTTATGTGATATTTTAAAAAACATGTCCACTTAGAGCCACTCTACTCCACACTACAGAATAAAAGCTGCAGAAACTGTGGTTTAGATATGAACATTATTTTTAAAAAAAAAGATTGCCAGACAAAAAGACTTGTAGATATTCATAATTATTGCTGATGTGAACTTATGACTATTTTTTTTTTATTAATCATAGGTTTATAAAAGTAAAGTAAAACATGGAATAAAATTTAACAATATGCTCCTCCAGGTTTTAAATTAAAAATGATAATAAAAATAAACTTTAACCACAAATTAATTTGATTAAGCTGTAGACTTTAAACTCACATAATTTTTGTTTTTGGAGCAGGTGCAGGTTCAGACAAAACTATCAATGGAATGGCAAGATTCAAAAAACAATTCTTTAAATTATCTTGAGAGCTTCCAGCAACTACTTTTAGCAATTCTATTGTAGCCTAAAAAACAAGATTTTTTTTGAAACCTTTAATGAAATCTTTGTTTACCATGGACTGCTTTTTATACATAAAATATTTAACAGAAAGAAGTAAAGATAGCTTGCATTTTCACCTGAGTTTAAAACTATCTAGAGATGACAATGTTTAGCAATTAAAAGCTGATGTTTTGATTACTTAGTTTAGTAGAAAAAATCAATGATGATTTGAAATTTAGGATTGTGCTGTTAACATTTAGCAGGAGAAACAGGATATATAGTTTAAACATTTTATAAAAATAATTTCATTTTAAGAGGTTTAAATTGCCATCTTTTATAACAATGAATACCATACTCAGATTCTATTAAAAACTTAATGAGCTAATTTGTAAGAAAGAAAAAAAAAACTAGTTTTATTAAATGCTCAAAGTATTGAGTTAAAATATATATGGTTCAAAGTATTGGATTAAGACAGATAAACAGAAATTTAAAAACATACTCACCAACCCAGCAATCACAGACGTTGTTGTTGCAATGGCAGGAATAATCCTTCCAGCAATTCTTTTAATTTTATATCGGTCAGCATTCTCAATCCCATACATTGTAGCTCGCAAATTCTGAATAAAAATCACAAATATATTTGTCATCCATACAGGATTATTTAGAAACTATAAAAAGTAAAAATAAAACTAAAAGTTGTATAAAATAAAACTAAAATTTAAACTAAATTTTATTTATTTAACATTAATACTTTGAAGAAAATTTGAAATATATCTCCTCTCATAAAAATAGGTATCTCCTCTCATAAAAATAAACATGTAAAAAAAGTTGCATTAATTATATAGGCTTTTATTTATTGAAACAAAATTTGTTTAAAAGAAATTTAGTAATTCATAATGACTCAAAACTAAAAACTTACAGATGTAGCTACAATAAAATCTAAATGACCATTATAATCATTGTCTTTTTCAAAATGTTCTATAGACAATTCTTTGGCTTTAAAAAAAAAAAAAATCGTCACAAGGCTGTTAAGGGGACATTTCTTTAAAGATATATGATTTATACACAACTTTTATAAAGAAATAGCTATCAACAAAAGTAACAAAAATACCAAAATATATACCATTTAATTCTTTCAATGAAGTCAAATACTGGACAAGATCACCAACTTTGTCCAAATTCTCTTTTTTATTCTCTTTGTTCTGGCTCTCTTCAGTTACAACTTCCTATATTAATTAAAAATAGTTAAAAAATTAAAACAACCTGCTTTTTAAAAACACACGCTAAAACAAAAAATCCAGAATTTTCCATCTTTAAGGGTATCACATTATACTCCTAAGAAAGAAAAATATACACAATTTTGGAAGAAACATTTTTCATGAATCTAATGCATGTGACATATGTAACATGTATGTAATGTATGTAATGTAATGTAATGTAATGTAATGTATGTATGAATGTATGCATGCATGTATGCACATATATATCCCAAGTTGTTTTAATTACAGCCTTTTTGATCAAAATCTTTCTGTACTTTTTTTATTGTTAAGACTCTCAAAAAACTACATGTATTATTTTATTACGCAAAACACATTAACATAATATATTACACATTAATATAACACACATTAATATGAGCTATGCAGCATAAAATTAATTTAAGTATCAAACCTTCTTTGATGGCTTAAACTCTGGCAACTTTATTGAATTAATGATATCAGAAATGCTAACACTTCTGCAATCCTGAAAGAAAAGAAATGAATGATAATTGCTTACTTACTCTTCAAAAAGAATTATTCAATTATTCAACACCTTTTTTTTTTTGAACTTCAAAACCTTTAATTTCAGAACAAAATTAGCAATAGATTAAAATTGATATACCTCATTCCAAACTCCAAATACTTTTGAGAGTAACATGGCATAGCTTGTCACAAATTGCATGTGCCTAGAATGCATAAATGTTATATTATATTACTTTGCAATTATGAACGACCACAGCTACATTGAAAAGTATTAAAGAAGTTTTTAACTTTTAGCCTAAAGTTTAAAAAATTACGGCAAGGGTAGAAGATTTATTTTTTGTGGTATTTCCTTTTTTTGAAACTTTGAGTAATATGCTCTTTACAAATGAAACATGTACAAAAAACATGTACAGTAAAGAAAATATTATACATGTTATTATTCCATTTTAATTGTCTTACTAAAAAATGAAGTTAACTAATCCGTGTATTTTTTATGGTATGAAATTTGTTTTTTGCAGTAAAAAAATTCTTTTTTGGTAATTTAAAAAATGACCGTTAAAAAATTTTTATAAGAAAAAATGCGTTAAATTTAAGAAATGTTAAGGTTATAGTGCTTTTACTGTATATTAGTATGAAAGAAATTCTAACTTACTTTTTCAAAATATTCAAAATTCACTAAAAACATAAAATAATATCATTAAACATTAGCTGGTTTTCCAGTCTTTTTTTAGCAACAGGTTCGGATGACTTTGACTTCATTTACAAAAATTTGTTACTTGTAAAAACTCCATAATTAACTTTCTTGAATTATCTTTTTGTTTTGTGCTTAATTGGTTTTGAAAATTTGAACAAATCCTAAATTGAAGTTGAAGGGGTTTAAGTTAATGGTATAAAAGTTGAAGAAACTGGGACTTCTGTTTCTATCTGAAATCCTGATAAAAGTATATTGACTTGTTGCTTTATCTCTAAGGAATTCAGAACATACTCACTAGGAGTCTAGTTCAAAAGATTATGCAATGGCTCTATGTATTAATGCTGCCTTATTAATTAGTACCACAGAAAATTCTACAAAAAAAAATTGAAGCAAAAAATATCTATTTAATAAAAAAACAAAACAATTTATTTATACTGAAACCCATATAATGCCTTAAGCAGGAACTTGCAAGCCATTATTGATAATCTTAAAACTGGATAAAGCTGTATTGGAAAAAGTAGGAGTTTCAAAATTTTCAGAAATAATTTGTGTAACTGAATAGGAGCAGATTCAGAATCATTATCTACATTGATACACTGCTTAAGATAAACATTTTTTCAAAATGATGTATTACACATTTACAAAATGCGTTTTCCTTGAAAGAACACACTTCATGCTCAGTTCAATTCAAAACTTGTCTCACTAACATTGCAAAAAGAATCGGGACAATCAAGGATATAAAGCAAACCATTCTTTTTTAAAGAAATTTTAAAATATTCAAAAAATTTCTTGATTCTACTGGCTGGAACCATTGCAGTTGCCCTGCTAATAAATTCGGGGGTATGAATAACTATTCAAGAATTTCTTTCAAGAAATGTTTTTATCCAATAATCAATTGGAAGTCCATTTTTTAAATGTAGAGTATCTGAAGACTTACAAAGTTTTTGTACATCTGAAGCAGTCTTGGTTAAACCATCCTTTATTTTAGGAATGTTCTTCTTTAAGTTTAGTTAGCACATTTTCAGGGCCAGTTTTCTTAAGACCTCCATTTTGTTGCTTCTTTAAATCCCAACTAATCGATTGCTCTAGTATTTCATAACTTTTTGGAAAAATCATAAAATGATAAGGTTCCTTCAGAAACTTTTTGCAAGGCTCACTTTAAATAAAAAAAACTTCGTAATTCCCATATTTTCAAGATACAGTGGCACAATTGTTTCCTCTTCTTTACAACTGTCACAACTTTCTATAATTACAGTATAAACCATTTAAATCACTTTAATTAAAAAAGGGTTTTAAAAATTTTTTTTATGCAAAATTAAACTTTGTTGTTAAAATGCTACAAAAAACAGATTTTTTACTGCAAAAATATAATTATACTTTGCATAACTTTAAAGTCACTTTAATTTAATGAATAAACAATGTACTCCCATTGAGGAATTAAAATACTAAAGATTATTTTGTTTTCTTAAATATTAGTTGTCATTTTATAAGCTAATTTCCATCAAGTATAGAAAAAAAAAAAATCTTGAATCATCACAAATTTCATTTTATCAAAGGAAAATTTTAATCATTAAATTTTAATTGTAGTTAAATAATAAATGAAAAGTTTTTTTTTTTTTCAAAAATGGTTTTATAGTCATTTTTACAATTCAGAACATGTCATATACTCTAAAGTATTTCTCTCATAAAAAAGTGAATAGTGCAAAAAACCTTACTCAAGATATAAACCTTTTACCCTACATAAGTAACTTTATTTGCTTCAGTCTAATGAAGTAATGAAGAAAAGCAATATTAAAGTACATACAATGGATTCTGTATATCAAATTGAATTGGAGAAGGTGGTTTTTTTGGAGACTGCCAAAACCAAGCTGAAATTTTAATGAAAGCCTGTAAAATCAAATAACTGCATATCCTGGTGTAAATTAAAAATGAAGTTAAAAAGCAATAAAAAAAAAGATGACCTAATTAAAAATTATAATAAAGCACATACTTATCAACACTTAAATGTGGTTAAATTTATTTGGTAAAACAAGAAAAACTATTTAAATTTATTTGGTGTTTTAAAAAAACTTCATTAAATTGAACTGAAAACTTGTTATCATATGAGTTAAATGATTTTAAAATCATTTTAACTCAATAACAAAATAGCAGAAAAAAAATTACTGAGTTAATAACTTACATCCATCTGCTAACTTTGTGTCAAGTGGAAAAGCATTAAGCAATTGTAAAGCCTAAAGAAGAATAGAAGAACAGTAAAAAAATCAAAATCATGAAAAATAAAACAAAAAGCAATTCAAAATCAAAAAATTGAAAAATCCCATACCTTATTATAAAAATAACTGTGAAACCTGAGGTAGCCTTCTTTAACACAACATTCATAATTTAGTGGCTTTTTTCTTAACAGTGTTGCAGACACAACAAAGCCATCAGGAAACTGATAATTTTCTTGAAAATTCTAAGAAAAGAAAAAATAAAAAGCATCACAAATACAATGACAAATACAATAACAATAAATATTGCAATAGATAGAAATCATAATTATAAAATAATATAAATAAATGTAGATCAATAAAATATTTATGAAATAATCAAAATATTTTAACAAAACATACTTCAAAAAAAGAGTAAATTTTGATACCTTAACAATCTGATAATGGTCTTTATTTTTCTCCCAAAATTTATTGTATATTTCAGGTTTATATGTGAACAAGCTATCAAACTGAAAGTGAAAGAAAATGATAAAAATTTAAATTTGACAATAAAATGATATTTGATATTGGCTGGAACCATTACTGTTGCCCCGCTCATAGATTCAGGGGTATGAATAACTATTCAAGATTTTTGATGTTATTTGATAAATAACATTGAGATGAAGGTTAAAAAAAAAATCAACCTTGTCTCTTGCCCATTGAATGGTATGCTCAATCTGCTGAGGGAATGACTTCAGGGTACAATAGGGTACATCTTCATCAACAGGATCACGCTAGAACAAAAACTGAATTCAAAGCCATATAAAGCAGTAATTTCAAATGATAAACAACTTAGGAACATTTTGAAAAAAGAAAAAAAAAAAAAAAAAAAAAAAGGTAAATAAAAAAATTCTTTCTTCACCAGGGCCACACAAGAACAAAAGCTGCATTCAAAACTATAAAAATACAGATTCAAATGTTAACTAAAATGAGAAAAATTTTAAAAAATGACTACTATTAAGAAAATTTTAAACCTGACTTGAATAAGTCTCTGTTACATGAGGCACTACCACCTAAATCACCAAATCACAAAATAAGTAAAAAACTCACTGTTTTTTAAAAACAAAAAAAACAAAAAGCAACAACAACAACAAAAATAACTGCAATTCTTGTTAAATAAAAATAACAATTTTAAAGCTATAACAAAGATGCATGTATTATGAAAACACCAAACAAACGCTGATAGCTTTTATAAACCTTGATAGAAAACCTACTATATTTGAATATTGTACCTGAACATGACCTTTCGTTCCCATGGTGCCTGTTTCAATCAGTGGTCGGGTATTGGAGACACACCTCCTGATAGAAAGAGCAGAAAAATCAATTTTACAAATGTTTAAATTCAAACTTAGTGATGCAACAGATGATAAATAAATAGTAATAATAACGAATGAAACAAAAGCATTAATAAAAAAATATGCTATAAAGTTTAAAAATATATCAATCTCTTTTTTTAATTTCATTGGTTTTTAATTAAAACGAAACAAAATCTGAAAAAAGGCCTTTTTTAAAAAAAAAACTTCCTTTAGAAGAAAAATAAAAATAAATGGACTAATAAAAAAGTAATTTAGTTTTTTTGTAGCTAAGACTGTTTTCTTGGTCAAACAATTCACACTTAACTGAAATGTTGCCTTACATAAAACACAAACAACTTTAAATAATGAAAATTTCAGAAAAAATTAAAATTAATTGTTATTATTTACATAAATTAAAATAAAAAATGTCAAAGAAATAACTATACCCATCTATATATCTTCTTGTTTCAATATTATCCAAAGCATTTACAATAATATTATGTTTTTGAAAGAAATGATCATTGTATATATTTTCTGTATCGATTGAAACTAGAAAGGAATTCTGATAATTAGAGATAATAAGAGCACAAAGATAGTAATAAAAAAACTGATAATTTTTTACAAAAGTTGAAATTTTTACTTTTCCTTTGGTGTGCATCAATCTTTATTTCTACATAAAAATATCAAACAAAATTCTGTATACCAAGTCATTTATTACTTTAAAGATAAAGGAATTTAAAGAAAAATTTAAAAACTTTAAATGTAAGTTTCAGTCTTATACCTGGATTAATCTCGTGTACTTGTTTTGATGCAATAACTGACTTAGGTTGCTAAATATAGTTAACAACAAATTTTAGTGAATGCTGTACAAAAAAAAAATATCCACATTTATTTATAAACTAGATAAATTCCAAAAAGTTTGCAACTATGCCATTTTATCCTAATTTTGCGTTACATTGAGAAGATTGTGGTAACAAATAAAAAACAAGAAATGTTATTTTTATGAGGAAAACACCTACTTGAATGTGCCATGGCCGAAAGAGAAACTGTCGATTAAGATTAGATTTTTCAATTAAATCATTGTCAGTGATGGTCATCATACTATCACCTTTTGTCGACAAGCCAACTAATGCAAAGTTCTTTAACAACTCACAACCAATTGCACCACATCCCACCATAAATAAAGACAAATGTGATAACTTTCCAACTAAATCTGAACTTAAACACATATTTAAAGAGAAGTATCTATTGTATGGATGTTCTACTCTATCATTTCTATCTCCTAGTTCCATAGCATCTAGAACAAAAAACTGAAAAAGTGGTGTAAACTTTCCGGTAAGACTCTTAAGAACTTCTTGTGAAATAATACCTCCAATAACAGCACATAAAGGAGCAAATACAGCACTCCCAGTTTTAGAAAATAATTTTAAAATCTCAACATTAGTACCCTCCTTATCTATGTCTACTGCAATACTATGCAACAAATCAAAGTCTTTTGAAAGGTCACTTAATGATTTCTTTTGTAAAATATATTTGTAAAAACTTTGAAAAGCAAGTAGAATTTGCAATGGGGATTCCAATTTTGATAAATCACTTAATATAATGCTAGGCTTAGTAATTTGTATCTCTAAACTTTCAAAAGTCATTATGCTTGGTGTTTTTATTTTGCAAAACACACCACCGTGTTCATATATTTTAAACTCATCATTTGAAGTATCACAATTGATAGTGAAAGTATACGGGGTTAAATATTGAACTAGAAATGTGTTATCATTAAGCGCTGACATGCCATTGATATCTTTTAGTAGAACTCTGTCACCAGTTTGTAATCCATGTAGTCTATTTTCAAGTGTACCAACTATTGCTGGGTTGGACTAAACAAAAATTCATGATAAAATTATCTTTAATTTTTGATTTTTTAAAAATTTGTAAAAATAGAAAATAAAATTTAGTAAAACAAATATAGTTTACTGAAAGCTAGCAGAGCTCTTATTGAATTTATTTACAGTTTCAAGGATAAAAATAAGATACAAACCTTGGTAATAGATCCAATGAATACTTCTCTGTATTCCTCTCCATCAACATCAACTACTTCAAACTTTTTGCCAAAATCACAAAAGGCATAGCTAAACAATCCACGGACATCACCAGATATAAACTGTAAATAAAGTTAAAATTTAATAATTTGTTCTTGTTTTAATGATTTCAATAAATGTCAAGCTTAGAGTCTCTTTTTGTAAAGAGATGAAAATATGCAATATACTTAGTAAAGACACTTACATAAATAGCTGGTTCTTGTTGCCGACAAAAATTGTTCAGAACAATTTGATCAGAAAATGGCATTTCAGTTATTACAACACACTATAATAGCAATTAGAATAAATATTCAGATAAAACTTTAGTTCTCAAAACAAAATATTTTTACAGCTTTCACAAAAAGCATCCCATATTTTAAAATAAAAAGGAGAGATTGTACAAACTGTATAACAACTGATTTGATGTAATAGCTATTTACCTGATAAGCCTTTAAATAATCAAGATTATTGAGAATGTCATCATGAACAATCTTTACTGTAACATGTGGATTTAACTCAGCAAGTCTCGCCCTGCAGGCTGATGCTCTAAAACAATTGTTAAACAATTCATGAAACAAAAAAGCATCTGAATTTTTTTACATTACACAGCTATAAAAAACCTTTATGAAGAAATCATTCACACAAAATTTTTGTCTGTAAAAGACTTTTAAAAAATAATTTAACTAAGTAATTTTTATTAGAGTTGTAAAACTACATAATGTAATAAATATCATAGAAAAATTATAACTGCAAATAACTAATATTTTGCTGATCATTTTCTTAACTTTAGTATTTTACAACACATTGCAGTTCAGAGATTTCATTTTATTTTAAAATACATTATACTAAACTTTTACAAAAGGTTAATGAAAAATTTGATTTGCAATTAAATTTAGACAAATTAATCTAGAAATTTAGCCTCTAATTACAAACATTTTCTTACAATATGTTTTGTAGAAATTTTTTTATATTAAGAAATTTTTTTAAAAAATATAAATAGCAGCAAAACTTACAATAATGTATAAATACTTTACAACTCATCCAAGTAAAAAAGCACGTTCACTGAAATTTGGTTAGTTTTAAAATTATGGTTTTTTATTTCGTAATTTTAAATTGAATTAAGTTGAATTGACACAACTAGAACTAATAACAAAAAATTTATAGATGGAAAATATGTAAAACTAATAATTGGCATGTTTAATAATCAAAAACAAAGAAAGTATGTTATTTCCATGTAATGTAGCCTCCACCATACTTCATGATATCATTCTAGCTCCATTTCAAATCAACCAGCTAGTAGTGACCTAAACCGCTGCTATAATGCGTCCTTAATTTTTTCAGAACACCTAAAATGATAAAAAATTGTAAAATCAATCAACGACATGTCACATTGATCAGTTAATCAGCTTATAGCCCTAATCTAAACCAATGTGACAGGCGGGTGTTTAAAGATTAAAGAAGTCTCTCCAACAACATGATTATTTAGGAGGCTGTGCTGCAGTGGTTAAGATCACTACCAGCTGATTGATTTGAAATGGAACTAAAACATTTGTATGGCTAGAGTAAAGATGTCATACACTGTGATGGAGACTACATTATATGGAAATAACACACTTTCTTATGTTATTATTTTGTAATAAAAAAAATATTGGTAAATTCCTAAGATTTTCGGAATATGCCAAATACATTATACAATATTTATATTGTACAATAAAATTAGATGTAATTGATATTGCAGATGCAGATGCAATTTTAACCCCCAATGACTCAAAATAATATTTTAATAACTGACTGAGATATTTTAACAAAAATACTATTTATAACCTTCAAAAAGTTAACACAATTAAAAATACACTCTGCATCTTATTGCAATTAACATTTTAATAGCAAATTCAAATTTGATAGGATTTTTAAGGATGATAAAAAAGCTATGAAATAAAGTTTGTTAATAAACAAGACAATTAGTTTGATTAAAAAGAATAATATCAACCAAGAGACCCTATATTAAAACTCAAAACAACAGCACAAATGTTTTTATTGAAAACAATTATCATTACTTTTGTAAATAATTATCGTACTTTTGAATAATTATCATACTTTTTAATAATAATCATACTTTTGAATAATTGAGGTGGTGAGAGTCAAAGTGGTATAACTCACTTCACAACAACTTTTCAGAGCAGAGCGTTTTATCCCATTAAGTGCAAAAAAATCAGGTTTAATGTTAGAGATTTTGAAAATGTTGGATAATGTTAATAAAAGACTGTTTTATTTATTGGAACTGTTTGAACTGTTAGTGGAGTTATACCACTTTGACTCTCACCACCTCAATTATTATACTTTGAGTTGAAAGTAACTGTCATTTCTTTACAGAACCTTTTTCAAAAAAACTTTTAAAGGAAAATATAAAACCTTGAAAGTTTATCATTTACATCTTGCTGCGTCAAGAAAAACTGTGTTCCAAGATCTACTTCAGTGCATATTTTTTCATCAAGTAGAGTAAGCGACTAGAGACATGTATCAAAAAATCTTAAAAAACTTTAAATTATTCCAGAAGATATATTCATAATGGTAAAAATACAATATTAATTACAATGATTTTTGGTTTTGCTAAAACTAAAAGTAAATGTCCAAACAAAAAAATTTAAATATATAAAAAAAAACCCTCAAGGACTTACATTTACACCAGCCAAGATCACATTCTTTGCTATAAAAATAAAAAATAAGCAAAACTAAACTCAAAAACTAAAAAGATTTATTTATCTTATTTTACCAACTATTATTTATTTAGTTTTTGAAAAGAAACTTAGGTATGACATACCAATTTCAACACCTAGTCCTCCTAACCCAGAAAGAAGGACATTTGCTTTTGCAAGTTTTTGCATAGCATTGTCACCAAGTACATACCGCTGTCGACTAACAAAAAGTAAACAAGTAGAACTTAAAAGCAGCAACAGAAAGTAAATAAATGTTCAAAATCTTAGCAAAATAGAATTAATTCAATGTATGACTGCACAAAACATGATACTACATAGAATTTGCTTTTCATATTAGACGAAAAATTTTCATTTTATATATATCTAATGCAAAATGTATTTTAAAATTCTTATTACCTGTAAAGGGAATCATCAATTTCATCTTTATTATTTGTTGCCATGTTTGTTGCTTACTCTAAAACTTTTTAAAGCTGCAAACTGACTACTGTAAATGATTTAATTCCCAGCTCATACTCTAATCAATAATACTCCTAAGTTCAATTTGATACCATAAGTGTTTTAATTGTATTTTAAAAAATCTAAAAAAGGAATGCAAGTATTACTCGTAAAGAATAGACAAATAATATGTAAGTAGTTAGTCAAAAAATAATAAAATTACTATGATGAATAATAATAGTAATAATAAATCATACTTCACAAGCAAACTAAAAATAGATCAAAATCATAAATTTGTAAAAAATTGGCAAATAACTTTTGAAAACAGTATGCACACATTTAACTTGACACATAAAAAGATTGACACTCAGAAATAAAAAAAAATTCATAAACATGTTTTTTATATATAGTTATAAAAGTTGAGCATCTTAATCTTTATGCCAGTATATTTTTAACCAAGTTTATTTGCTGCTTCATAAACATCAATGTATCTTCCAAGTTTTCCTTCTGGAAAATGAGTATGAAAAAATGATGCAACCTAAAAAGTATGCAATATTTTAAGTTGAATTAGTAACTTATATTTCTTTCAGTGAACCTTAATAAAAATAAGGATTAACGGGGAAAATTATTTTAACACTTTTATTACCTGCCTAAAGCCAATCTCTCTAAAATATACCTTGACATTCTAAAACATAGTAAAAATAAATTTTATCTTTAAATTTAAATTATTTTATATTTATCATTACTTTCATTTGTGCAGATCATTAGATAACAACATCTGTATATTATGTCAAAAATTTGGGTTTTGCAGGTACATAAATAATTTTGATAATTCTAACAATGCAGTGAATTGTTCAATATTAATTATCTCAAAATTATGTGCCTTATTGCAATCTTTCTAACAACTTTAATTATTAAAAAACTCACTTCAGGAATTGCATCATAAGCAACAAGATGTGTTTTATTAAGAATGCCGCTTCTTTTTAACCAAGATATTGGATTTAAATAAAAAGCATCGGCCTCTTCAACATAACCAAATTCAGTAGATGGATGGCAAGTCAAAAATTGGAGAGAGATATTGCGGTGAAGGTAACTGAAGAAAAAAAGTACTGACATATTTAAACAGAACAAACATATCTTTGGTGTTTTTTATGAAGAAGTATTCCACTTATTGATAAAAAAACAGCAAAGTTAATTGATCATGAAAAACACAAATACAACAACATCTTTTAAGCTTTTTATAATTTTTGGTAGTTGCTCAGTAAAAAATTTTGTAAAACTCATATGAAAGTAATGTAGAGTAATGAGAAATTATAAAAGTTTACTTAATTAGTTTGCATGACCAAAAAAAAATTAGTTAATATCAGTCTCTCAATGATGTAAACCAATTAATAAATTTACTAGTCACTTGACTTCAAAATCAATAAGTGAGCAAGTGCCAATTACAAAATACTTTTTTCAGAATGCACCATATAGATTTAGTTGAAGAATACTTCATCAGTTTTCTGTGGATTAAATAAGAAAATAAAAAAATTAGGGGTGTTTTTAAAAAGATGAATATCATAAAATGTTATTTAAAAAGTAAATATAAAAGTATATATAAAAAGTATAAAAGTATATAAAAAGTATATATAAAAAGTATATATAAAAGAATGGTTTATTTATGAAGATTGATGCATGCTATAGATTAAGGATCAATTATTTGACAATATGTGATAGTCAGAAAAAAGAAATCTGTCTGTTGTAATACCAAAGTTGTACAATACAACAGTTAATGTAAGGAATGCAAAGTTATTGTCTTAAATAGGTGGCATCATAAGAACTGGATGGATAATAATGTGCTGCTGGCTGCAATTGATGTGTACCCTATGTATTGAGTTTTTTTAACTAATGTAACAAAGAACCATGCTCAAACTCTGATGATTCAATTGATTTTGAAAATTTTCTTGATAAAAAAGATACTGAATAAAAAAGAAAGAAGAAACTGTAGAAGTAAACCCTACCAACCAAACCAAGTTTAATCTAGAACTTAAGAGAATATGTAAAAAATAAACTTGATTTGAAGAATACTATAACAAGATATCCTTAAATAGTTAACTACTATCAACCCCTTTTTCAATTCTGCATATAATCAAACCTTACCTGCATTCTAATTTGAAAGATAATATAATGAAGGCTGTTTTATTTTAAAGCTAAGATCCTTTTGAAAAGTATCTCCATAACTATTTTAACTTTCCAATTTTTTTTTTTTCAATTGTAAAAACCTTTATGCTTTTTTAAAAAATTATAATCATATTAAAAAAAACTGGAAGTTTTCTAAGCAATACCTGTAATATGGAGTTGAATGACATGGCATTAGAAAGAGCACCTTGATATTATTACTTGGTTGCTTACTTAAATATCCTATCACATCAATTGATCCACGCTGATGAACTAAGCAGAAGTACAATGCAGCCAAAGTATTTGCAATAACCAGAAGCAATAGCAATAAGTTGAACTTTTTCTTAGATATAATAGTAGATACAAAACTTAGTCCACATCCGGCATAGCACGAGGCTATTGGAATTGTTGGCAACATAAACCGAAACTCTTTATGTGAAATCAAGCTTGTGAAAATAAATACTAAACTTTAGAAAACAATGTAAAAATGTAAATTAGAAGGTAAAAAATTTGTATAATTTACGAACTTTTAGAAATTATTTTGAAATGTTTAACTCTAGTGTTCATTAATACTTCTAGTTATTATTAATTTTCATATTAAAAAAGTCATACTGTGAAACTATTCATAAAAAATTTTAAAAAATTTTAATGTGAAGGCTAACCTGTGAGAAATTATATAAATCAACAAAATCCATAGCAATAGTCTCCTTCTTCCACATTTTATAACTCCAATAAATATAAAAGCAAGACTAAAATTAAAAACTACTGGCAGACCTTCAGAAAAATACCAATAAAATGGATGTGAGCCATAAAATTTGCTCATGTTCTCTAACACATTAAATTTCAAGAAGTTCCAATGTGTAAAAACAACTTTTTTGTAAAAGTAATAATCAAGACTTAACACAAACACCAATAGCAATGGATTAACATATATCAAGACAGCTGAAAAACTCTTGAAAGCTTGATTACTGAGTGACATTTCACTTAAAACTAAAGGAAACCAGAATACAACAGATGTTGGTCTGATTGCACAAGCAATACCTCCGAATAATAAACATAAAAATAAATTGGTGTGAGATTTACTTTTGAACAGATAAAATACTCCAAAAGTTGAAAAACACATCTCTGCTGTGTTTGAAAGAGTTCTTGAACCTGTATAAAATAAAAACCATGAAGATATTTGATTGAAAAATGCTAAAGTTGCTATTTGTTCTGATGCAAAGAGCTTTAGCGTTAAGTAATAAACAGACATATCACAGCAACTTGTAAGCAATGACTGAATAACATGGGGACCATAGATGATAAAGTTGATATGGTCTATTGAAAAACACCTAATAGTTCTAAAATATATTTCAAACAGAAATGGGTAAAAATAAGAACGTATCTGTTGCTTCCACTCCCAGGTTAGATATCCATATCCAAAAACATTATAATGTGCAACCTCAGTACTTTGCCAATACTCATCTGGTACAAAAAAAGTTTTAGTTGCAATTACTGAGAAAATTCTAAGTGCAACTGATATAAATAACTTTTGTTCCATTAACCAAAGTAATCTAGCATTCACTAAAGGTTTTTCACTGCCATTTTTAAACAGTTGAGCTGTTTTTTTATTTCTGTTTCTCATAATTATGCTAGATTATAATCATCTTCCATAACTTCTTAATATGTATATTAAACATCATTTATAATCAACAATCTATAAAAATTTTAACTTAACTTTATGATTAAATCCTCAAGTAAATTCACATTAAAATGATATTGCTTGACAAGCAACTCAGTGCCAAAATATTCAAAACACTGTTTTAAACGCATACATTAAAACTTAAAAGTTTAAATCCCATAATAACAAAAAGTTTTACAGTATTAAAATTTTATTTAAGATATTTAAAATTAAAAACAGGTAAACAAAACATATGTATGAATTTTTTTAAAACTGTCAAATATTCATGTTCAATTTGATTTAAAACTCATATTATATAAACTCATGTAATAAAATAATGTAATTATGAATATATATATATATATATATATATATATATATATATATATATATATATATATATATATATATATATATATATATATATATATATATATATATATATATATATACACACACACACAATATGAGTTTGTATTAACATTAGAAATGAGCATAAAATAAAAATTTTGATTATAAAAACCATTTTAAAAATATATAAGATAATAAACAAATAGTGATTAAAAAGTAAACTAAGATAAAAACGAAATGCAGAAAGCACGTAAGGATTTACTAAGCAGCAGTCTATAAATTCTTAATGATGGTGAGAACAATAATTGTAGTTTTTAATATAACAATTTGATTATTATCAGATAATAATATCAATAAATTGTTCTAATAAATTAGTAGAAATTATAAGAAATTATTTTTATATATTAGTAGAAATTATAAGAAAATAACTTTATATATTAGTAGAAATTATTAGAAAATATTCTTACATATTGGTAGAAATTATAAAAATCAAATATAAATTAACAAAAGCTAAAAACAAATTTTTAATATCTCTTGTCAGCTTATAAAATAAAAAACTTTTGCATAAAATTGCCTAAAGCTTTACAAAATTGCCTTGCAATGAAAAACAAAGCTTCACAATTTCTTGGCAGTTATTAAAGTGAATGACTGGCAATATTGCTTTTCGTGATAGCAAATCAAGATACTCTAAAAGCACAGGGAGATTTGAAGCAACAGTTCCATTTTCTAATACATCAATCATTGCAGAACTATAATTAGAATGTAATGATTGAAAATTAGCAACTTCTTTATCAATAATACAACAATTACTATCAAATTTGTATTTATTACAGCATTTTGAACATATGAATGTTGGCATCTCAGCAACTAGGTCTTGGTATAATGGCCAGTCATTAGAGCAAGGCAAACATTGACATTTAAAATAGTACTGCTCTAATAAATGTGCTTGACGATTAACTTTTAACTCAACTGCATAAAGAAAACCATAATTATCTACAATCTCTTCTCCTTCTTTAATATGTTTTATAGCTCGCAAAACACATGTATCGCCGTAGCAGTGACGAACAACTGATGGATCACAAGAGTGATTCAATAAACTCAGAGTTGCATATACTGCAGACCCAATTTCTTTTAATTCAGAGTCTTTAAAATTGGATCCTTTTAACTGCAGTTCAGAAACTTCATGTGCATTACAAGGAAGCATCTGAATATGTTTTAACAAATGAGCACAAACAATTTTTAAGTCATCTGCTGAGCAAAACTTGCTTAAAAATAATATTTTTCCAATAAAAATTGAGAGCAATGTCCGCCTAAACAAATCACCAGGTTTACGCAGTTTAGTATTTCCACTCAGGCTATGTATAGAATTGTAATCTTTAGAGTTGTACTGACTCACTTCAAGGAAGTCAACTTCTTTAAATGACAGTAAAGCATTTAGACCAACATTAGTAATTATTTTTATTGCTAAATGTGCCAGCCCTACATCTTCATTTACCAGACCATTAAGGTATTCACATTCAAAACTATGGAAAGTTTTCCAAGACTCTTCTTCACATGAAGTTGAACAAAAGTTTACAGTTGAGCAAAATCTGCATGGATAATTTATCTTAAATCTTGTTAAACAATGATAACAATGAGTATTGTAACATTCTGGTAAACATAAAGAAGCAAAAGGTTTTTCTATGATAATTGTCTCACCAGCCATTATATCTCTATTTGCAATTGCATGTCGGCCTTTACTACTAGTTCTGACAATTTTAAGTGACTCAGAAGCACTTGGATAGATAGAATTTTTTAAAAATAAAACAGGAGGTCTAACAACATAACATGAATTTTGGATATTCAAATGGCTAGATGAGAAGTTATCTTGGCAATTTTTGATTAACTCTAAAATTGAGTTTAGCTTTGTATTCTTTTGGTTTTCTGCTAAATCACTAATTTTAATGTAATGAAGACACTGATTAAGAGCTTCAGTAGCATGATCATAGAGTGAAAGTTCTAAATAACTTTTGCTGAGCCTTTCATAGAGCTTGTACTGTCGCTCACAAGGGTATTTATTCAATAAAGCTTCTTTTATATCTGCAATACAAAGAGCATATTCCCCATTTTCAAATAAAACAGCTGAACGATTACCATAACCTAAAGCAAGTTCTTTAGAACTATTTTCTGCTAATGATATACTTTCTGAATAACTAATCATTGCATCATGTAATTTGAGATTTCCAAAGTGCTGATTACCTAAACTTCTAGCATTTTCACTTAACTTTTTACATTTTGGCTTGAATGACTTAGGAATAACAGGATCAAGTAATTCAGGCTGATTTAACAATAAAGAGACACAATCAAAATCGGTCTGTTGCTTATTAAACTCCGCATCTAAATGTTTCATACCTCCATTTTGAAGAACACTTTTGATATTATTATACCAATAGGTAAATGAAAGTGTCATTTTTACCTCACGAGTAAGTTTTTAAATTAGGTTCTTATATAGATCCCAAATTATTTTGGCTAGTAATACATTTATGAGCTGCGGTAAATTTCTATTCAATATAAGGCTTCTTCTTCTCTTCTTTTAGCCTTCGCTACTTTGAAAATTTTCTGTTTATTACCATTAAGCGCATTATCAAGTCTAGCTTTGGCAATTATATTAAAGGGTCTGCGTATCGTTTCATTTCAATATCGTTATCATACCGATATTGTATAGGAAAAAAGTGTCATTGGAATGATTACGACAAATTATCGTTATAAAAATTTTAACTGGTATTGTAGTTAGTTTAAATCTCGGTATATACCGGAAAGCTCGTCATTCCGATGATTTTTTTTCCGATACCATATAGAAATGATAACGATATGGAAATGAAACGATACGCAGACCCTTAATTACATTCAATAAAGCTTTTGCTAAACTTATTTCCTAGTTGAGCATTATATATATACATATATGTATATATATATATATATATATATATATATATATATATATATATATATATATATATATATATATATATATATATATATATATATATATATATATATATATATATATATATATATATATATATATATATATATATATATAAATATAAAGCGTGTACACGAAATAAATGTGAAAGTAGAAAAACAACTAAAAAAAAGTGCTCCTCAATTTTTATTTCGAACCAAGTAATAATTTTAATACAATAATATAAGAAGATCAAACATTAAAAAAAAAAATAATTATTCGTGTGGGAATCTAATAAGATTTCGAGCTTTTGCTTTAGTGGTACCCATAAGCTTGCGCACAGAATAAGAATCAAAACGATTTGATGCTTTTTAAATGATATTTTAATATCTTAAATGTTTCTGCAAAGCTTTTTTGTTTTTTTTCATTTTTCTTTTAATAATAGCCCAGTACTTTTCAATAACTCTCAATTCTGGGCAGTTTGGAGGATTTTCTGTTCCAGGCACAAATTTCACATTATTCTTTTTGTACCATTCCATAGCTAGTTTACAATAATTAACTAAAGCAAAATCAAGCCAGATCATAGGTCTGTTGTTGTGTGATTTAAGGAGAAAATCACACAACAACAGACCTATGATCTGGCCTGATTTTGCTTTAGTAAAAGGCGTTTTTGTAAACATTCTTAAACATATATTTGACCAGAAAGTGTGGACTGAGAAATATAAGGTGCTGATTTTTTGCCACAACTGCAAATAGCTTGCCAAATCAAATCTTTTTTAGCGAACTTGTCATGTTTAGTGTATTTAAATTTCTTATCTGCTTTTCCTCTATATTTAGCAATATAATAAACAGCACCAGGAATTTGTTGATGATCGTACTTGATATAAATTTCATCCTCTTCAATAATACAGATATTTTTAGAAGTAAAATTGTCATTCAACTTTCTGCCGCAGGTTCTTGCACTTTTTTGTTGAGTTTCAGAACGGTTAGGCACTTTTTGTGCTTTGAAAGAATGAAAACCATTTTTGTTTCTAATTTTTGCAACAAAAATATAAGAAAATCCATATATTTTTGCGCGTTCCCTTAGTGAAACGCTTGGGTTATTCTTAAAACTGTTAACCAGTTTTCTAACTAGTTTTATATCTTTAAAACCTTCCTTTCTTCCACCACCAGATTTGCGTTTGATTGATTTTGTTTGAGAAAAACGTTGAATAACATGACTAACTCTGTATGGATGTATTTGCAACGATTTTGCTACCGAACTGTAGCTACTATTAGGATTTTGTAAATATTTGTGCATAGTTTTTTCTCTTATGTCTTCTTCTTTTGTCATTTTTAAAACTAGTTTCAAGTTAAATCCAAAAACTAAAATATTTTTTTGAAACCACAACACATTGTAAACAAACTACAAAACAATTAAAAAGATTTTAATACAACCACTGAAAAAAAATAGCGTGCTTGTTCTTTCACATTTATTTCGTGTACACGCTTATATATATATATATATATATATATATATATATATATATATATATATATATATATATATATATATATATATATATATATATAATGCTCAACTAGGAAATAAGTTTAGCAAAAGCTTTATTAAATATAATTAAGGGTCTGCGTATCGTTTCATTTCCATATTTTGCAGGTAAATATTATATATATATATATATATATATATATATATATATATATATAATGCTCAACTAGGAAATAAGTTTAGCAAAAGCTTTATTAAATATAATTAAGGGTCTGCGTATCGTTTCATTTCCATATTTTGCAGGTAAATATTATATATATATATATATATATATATAATATTTACATGCAAAGCGATAGGAAATTTACGTAACATGGATTTTTTTAGAATGTGAGTCAATATTTACTCTCACTCATAACCAAAGTAATTATTATGCTCGTATTTTATCGCTGCATTTAATTAAGTGTTAGAATTTAAGTTTTCGTGCCCTTGTTAAAAAGATATTGCGTAAATATGTCATAAATATATTCATTGTGCACCTTCAATTATTTCTACCAAAGATATGTACCGTGGTGTGACCTAACAAAGTCCTTAGCTTTAAGAAAATAGCTTTTGCCACGCATATCACAGGCCAACGATAAAAAAAACTTTTTCAACAATTATAACTATTACCTGTGTTGTTTGGTGTGCTGATTCCGAAAATGGTAAAAAAGGAGTTGAATCACTCACTAGTGATCGACCGGATCAGATATTTTGCCGGAACCGGAACCAAACCGGTAATAGATTCTAAATATTCCTAACCGGAACCGAAAATAAATCAAAACCGGAACAGGAACCGAAACCGGAACCGAAAATAAGTAATATATATTTAAAAAGTTAGTTCTAATTTAAACAAAAATTAATGTAGTAAAAATAACTAAAATTTTACATTTTTTTTAAAAGTTTTTCCGAAACCCAAGGCATAGAGAAGCAGTTAGACAATCAAAAAAAATCATTTAACACCTAAATGATTTTTTGGATTGTCAAAATGCACATTAATCGTTTTCCCCTGTTCGAAGTTGCGCAATAATTTTTACAATGTGCGAAAAAGATGAGCTGCAGGAGCCAAATTCATCTTTAGGAGGTTCAAAATTGTCCATTTGGATCATGACAATATGTTTAAGAAAATGAGCTGGTAAGAATCAGAATGGTGTAACTTCAGCTCAAATAATAGCGATAAAAACATTACAAGATATGAATATTAATTTAAAGTTAATTTAAACAAGAAAATTAATTAGTTTTCAAACAAAGCCAAATTTTATTAACATTAATTCTCAAGCTTAACAACTAATTTAAAAAATTTTTTAATCATTTTTATCAAAATGATCATAACGGTATTATGGTAAATAAAGCTTTATAATATATATTTTCGGTAGCATTTTGAACCGGAAATCCGGCCGGAACCGAAATCGTAAATATACCCGGAACAGGAACCGGAATTTCGGTTCCGTTTGTAATTTTGGCCGGAAACCGGATCTGAACCGAATTCTGGTCGATCACTATCACTCACCGATTTCTCATATATGTAATATTGGAAAAATAATTTATTATTCAAAATAGGAACAAAATATTTTTAAATCATTCAAATGTTAATAGGTTTGCAATAAATTCTATTATTATAAGGTTGACAGTGAAATTAATTGTTATTAGGTCGGTGATTTTAATAAATTGTACAGCTAATTGTTTTGTTCCAGTTAATGAGACAGTTTTTTTATTCTTTTAATTCAAACTCTAAGTATTGTGGTTGTAAAAACTCTCCTAACACTATTTGTGATATTGTGAGGGCGGCGTTTTTTTTTAATTAAATTATTTAATAATCATTTTTTTCGTTATGTTTGAAGGAAAGGGTAAGGGGATGTGTTTGTTAAGGTATGTGGAGGTTGGGAATAAGGTTGATGGCGTGGGGATTACTTGTTTAGGAAAGGGCGAGGTTTGGGGACAGTTTGATTAGGAATGGGTAAGGTTTAATTGTTAAAGAGCTAAGGTTCTATTTGCCGTCCTCAGTATGTTCTATTATATAATAAAACTCAACAAATGTTATATTAATGTGTAATGGTTAACACTCTTTTACTCATAGCGTTTAAATAATACAAATAATATTCTCCTACGCTTCTTGCAGTGTTCAATACTGTTTATATCAATTACTCCTCTTTTTATATCTTCTTTTTATTACAATTTATCTCTTCTTTAATTGAATCCTCGGGTTATTCTTCTTTAATAAATATTAAAATTTCCTTTTATTCAACTGCTTATTAAACTGCTCATAAAACTGCTTGCTCATCAAAGTATTTTTCTTATCACTAAACTCTCTCTTCTTAAAATTCTTTTTGAAACTTTCTTAAAACTTTCTTTAGAATTACTTCTTCCTTCTCCTTTTAAAACTATTCTCCTAACCATCAGACTCTTTTTTTTTGAGCTTTTATAGTTTTTTCTTGTTTTTCAGTTGCGATATCTTTAATTTATTTATATGGCAGGTTGATGAGTTTTCGTGTTTACGTCTTCAATTAAAACATAAAATGTGTAAAGAGTAAAAATGTACAATGTAAAAAAGAAATCGATGCAAATACAAACAATACAACACAAAAGAGCATATACAAATACACTTACTATAAAGGTAAAATAAACCCTACAATATAATGGTAAAATAATACGTGAAATAACAAAACATACTAAAAACCTGATTCGTTTTCGCTAGATGCCTCCTCATCTTTTTTCGAGCTTCAGCCGTCTTTACTGATAATTGATCAATAGACAGTATAGCTTGGTCAATTATTGTGGCACCATGTCTTAATATCTTGTGCTTTGTAGGAGTATTTGGGTCACATCCATAAATTTCAATATAAAGTTCTGCTGTCAGTTCTGCAAACTTTTCAAATTTTTTGGCAACCACTTTATATTCACTTGACAAGGTTGACAATGTCAACTCCTGTGATGCAGAATGAGGTTTGAGGATCTGAGAAAAATCTTCTTGATGTATTGCCATCATTAGTATTCCTGAAACCTTCCAGCAATTCCACCAGTAGCCCCATTTTCTCTTTGAATATGTTTTGAATGTGATTTTTTGTTTCCACCACAATTTTTTAATCCTCTTGTGTTCTCGCTTGTCATATTTTTAATGGGAACATGGCATGACAAATCTAGTAAAGTTTTGAAAAATTGAATCCTTGCATGTAATATCAATTATCCGAATTTAAGGGCATTGAGCCATAGTTCATTTTTCTTCAAAAAACATTCTTCTATGTTGTTAGTAGCTATCTATTTTTGTTTAAAGTGAAACTTGAAAGTCTTTAAGGACATTTTTTAGTGAACTTTGTTTGTTTTCAATAAATTTTGTAATAATTTTGAGGTGATTTTCTAAAAATACAAATTTGTCATAAATTTTTTTTTTGGGCATTGTTTCAAGACATCTTTGAGTCCTTTTCTAGTCATCTCTTTCATCATAGCTTGGGATTATGAAAAAAAAAAAAAAAAAAAAGAAAAGAAAGAAGATTTCATTATTCAATCAAAGTTAAATTTAAAAAAAGGGAAGATTTATGTGGGACTTTTTTCTTCAAAAATATTAACTAGAATAACTAATCTTTAAGTTACGTATAAAATTTTAGCTTAACTCGGCTTAACTCATATACGAAAATCAGGGGCGTGTACAGGAACTTTTTTGGGTAAGTCGCAATTTTAACCCCTCCCCAAAAATGTTAAATTTTAGCACCCCCTCCCCTTCCTCATTGACAAACGCATATATGAGGTAAGACGGCTTAGTAATCGCCCGATATTTAATCGCACATGATGCTAACCATTATCAACCATCATCGCTTCACACACTATCTTTTTTTAGAAGAAAATGATGATAACCATAGTCAGCACCAACGCTTAACAATTACACACGACCTATTCTTATATGAAGCAAAAAAATTGTCTAAAAAACTGTCTAAATTTTATGTTTAAGAAATGTTTAATAAATACATACCAAACAGGGTGTATGTAATGAGAGAAGTCCGAATTTAATTTTTAATGTTTAAAACCCTTTTTTTCTTTTTATATTGCTCAAAATGCAAATAATTAAAAAGATTCACAGCTTTGTATAAAATAATTGGGGATGTCCATTGATATATTTTAATATATGCTTGTTGTTAATTATAGCCTTCTCCTCCTGATGATAAATATCAATAAAATTTGACTAAAACTTTACTCAGGGTATAATAGAAAAAGGAAGTCCGGAATTTTTTCCCTAAGAAATAATAACTTTTATTTTTTTTAAATTAATAAAAGAAAATATTTAAGAAATGAAGTACTTAATAACTTAATAAAAAAAGGTATGTCCATTTAAGTTTCTTATTAATTTGTTTAAGTCAAAAATTAAAACAACCTCCGTTTAAATATATAAATCGTTTTTTCTAAATAAATTTTGACAGTTCTCGATTTGACAAGCACTATAATAAAATACCAAACCGTAAATCTAACTGTTATCCCGGATTAATAACTACTTACCATCCGTTCGAACAATTAACCTTGTATAGTTTGCTTAATTATTGCTTTAGTTTGCTATAATTATTCGCTTTGTTTACTTTATCTACCGACGCATCATATTTATTCAACAAAATATTGAAGCTGTGAATATATATATATATATATATATATATATATATATATATATATATATATATATATATATATATATATATATATATATATTGGGTATGTCCAGCGACGGAGCAGACATCCCCTAGACACGCCCCTGCGAAAACAATTATATATTCACAAAAAAAAACCTTACACATTTGCCTGCCAACTCTTGATAAAATAGTGTAATTTTAGGGACAAAGCATTATGAGATGTCTTGTGGGACCAAATAATCTTAATAAATCGCAACTTAATGAAATATTTATACTTTTGCATTAATCATACTTTTATATACTTTTGTAATGAGATATATTTGTAACACAGCTAGTAGTTATTTGTAACACAGCTAATAGTTTCTAATTAGGCATGATTATTATGTTCATTATAAAGATAAGTAAAATTGCAATCACTTTTTATTATTTCAATAATTTGTTGTGTAATATTCCTTTTAGTTAATAAAATTTCCATTTGCATTAGAAAAACAGTTTTGATTTTGTGAAGCAAGTTTTGTAAAAAAGAATCAGTATTAAATAAATTACTTTCACTTGGTGTCAAACTTGAAGAACTTGAATACATTTTTGACAAATTTGAACTTTCTTTATCAAATAATCAGCAATTGATTTCAAAACCTCTTTAACTGAGGTGTGAGAAAACTAAGTCATTTGAAACATTTTGTAACACACAAGGTTCTTTTTTTTTTTTTATTAATGTAGATAGCAGTTTAAAAATCACTAGTTCATTTGTAGAGATTCGATTCTCAAATACTATTTTGGTAATTGAGTCAATTTTAACTGCAACAGAGAAACCTGACTCTGGGAGACAATTACTATTAGAATTAGATTGTTCTATTGAAAGGAGTACTAACACATTTTGATAAGCTGATTTGAATTGCAGTGCTGTTGGTCTGTCATTCCAACCTCCTTTACTTCGTATTAATGCAAAAAAATTCTCTACACAATCCTGATTAAACTGAACAGTGCAAACATAAAATAAATCCTCATAAAGCAATTCGTTTGTGAGACAAATAATATTAGAAATAGTGACATCTAATCCCCAGCAGCTGGATATACCTTTTTGACTATGAACAAAAATGCCATGATCCAAACTCTCAAATCTTCAAGCTGCTGTATAAACTTATTATTTAGAGTTAAAGCATAACATATTGGTTTATCTGCTGTTGGTTTACAAGAATTCAGTATGTCAAACAAAATATCCATAATTTTAATAAAAAAGGCTGTAGACAAAAAACTTCAGACAATAGTTTGACATAAACATATACATTCAATGCAGTAGCAACTTGACTACTAAGTATTTGTAATATCCTAACTAAATTGGTTGAACACATGGAATTATTACTATAAAAATGAGCAATTGGTTGTTTCCATTTTGTTGATAACTAACGAACCATCAATACAAGAATTTAGTTCACTTGTTTGCCATTAGATTTAATTCCAATGACCTTGTCAATGTTTTTGTCAAAATCAAGATGTTGCTTTAATGACATTTCATCTGTTGTGAGCCCGCAACAAAATACAATATTAAACATTAGCCTTTAATCAAATATATAAAGTCACTACAATAACGACAACAAAGTTAAAAACGCAAGGAATAAACATAATTAATAAATACACTGAAGCGTTAAACTATCAAGGAAGGGAAATGACGTCCTTAGATCAGATACATGGCTTACTATATAACAGGCCTGGCCAACGCGCGGCTTGCGTAAAAAACTGGAAGCAAGATTAAATTTATTAATTCGCAGTAATTTACATTCTCAGTTATTTTTAAGTATTAAAAATAAATTTTTTAGAAAAAAGAGATAAAATCTTTAGAGAATAAAAAGTAAATACAAGCTTTTTAGATATTTTACTAAACACTATTTTACAGTTTTTGTTGAAAACATTGCAAACATTTTACTTTGTGCAACTTCTGCTTTGGCTCCTTGTGTGAACGAGGTGAATAAAGTCGACAATAATTATTAAATAAAATATTTGTCATTGTTAATCCATGATGTCTTTGCATACCTAATGAATAAAATTCTGATAGCATCATAAGGAGGTTACACAGTGATGACCGACAAGTGTCATAATATACTTCATAAAAAAGAATGTAACAGTAAGTTGCCCATTGACAAATTTTGTCAAACCTCCTTGATTTATGTTCTTTACAAAAATCCCATACGCTTTATAGAAATAAAAGGTGTCATCTGGATTTTCATCTTCACGAATAATGTACCCAGCAATATAAACTAATGACATTTTAATATCAACAGTCAATGAATCACACAGAGCAGATAAATTGTCAATAACGTTGCAAATACCCTCACTAGGTAAAAATTTACATTTTGGACAAGAGTGATCTGAACCTAGATTGGCTAACACATCTGAACTTTTCTCAAACTTTAACAGCAACTTTGTACGGTATATAGTTACTTTTTCAAGAACTTGTTGAACGGAAATGAAATTCCTCCTGAGTCTTAATTTTCCAAACAGCTTTTTGTTATACTTCTTGACAGATCCAAAGAAAGGTTCGATTTCAGTAAAGCTTTTATTTTTGATTCAGTAATACCAATACAATACAAATAATATCACAAACTTAATATTTATAGTAAAATAGAAAGTTCCTAGAAAGATACAGAACATTCTGGAACGTTATTATATATCTAGAGGGTTCTATGGAAGGTTCTCGAATGTTCTGTTGTATCTAGAAAGTTCTAGAATGGACCATAACATCTCCTCGCCAGCTTGGTTTTACGGAGAGCAAGCGTTTTGATTATTCTTTGATTTGCATCTACTAGATCGTCTTGCTTTGACTTGTTTTTTATCTTGACCAGTAGGCTCACACGACAACAAAGCGGGCTGCACTATTATTGACTCCTCCACCTCCCCGGAGTTGTAGCGATCCCTGAGTTGTTCAATATGACGATGCCAGACTAGATCATCAGGCTCTGTCTTCACTATGACAGATCGAGGACCGGATACTTCAGTAACAATAGCCGTAATCCATTTTGAGTTGTAATCATTATTTGAGCTAAAGTATCTGGCAAAAACCAAGTCTCCCACTGAATATTTTACAACTTTGGAAGAGTCCATAGATTGCTTTGATTGTTATAAATAAACAGGGGATGGCAAAAGCAGATCGATTTGCGCCCGAATTTGTCTGCCATTAAGTAATTCGCTAGGGGACGGTCCATTTGCTAAAGGAGTTCGGCGGTAGACCATGAGAAATTCTTGAAGAGCATTCTTAGGAGGTAGGTTTGATTTCTTCATAGCTTTTTTGAAAGTTTGAACTAGTCGTTCGGCAGCACCATTTGTGGCGGGGTGATATGGAGCACCTTTGAGCAGGACAATACCTCGACTATTACACCATTCTAGAAATTCCTGAGAAGTGAAAGAGGAATAATTATCGGTAACCAGAGCATGTGGATAACCGAAGTGTGCAAAATCTTCTTCCAGTAAATCAATGGTAGATTTGGCACTGACAGAAGATGTAGGATGAATACATGGATATTTAGATAGAGCATCAATCATGATAAGCCAATTAGTACCCATGAAATTGATTGCATGATCAAGATGAAGACGACTCCAAGGGCGTTCTGGTAGCATCCATGGATGGACTGCCGGTTTCGATGGCAGGATCTTTGCTCGACTCGCGGACCAGGACATATTGATTTGACGACTAACGGTTTTCACCGCACAAATCATTAAATTTTCTTCACTACTTTCCTCCCCATCGAAAATGCGATCATGGTCAACCGGTAATCGACTGAGCGCATCAGCGTTGCCGTGTTCAGCTGTCTTACGAAACTCGATTTCGTAATTGTATTGGCTAAGAATTAAAGCCCATCGAGCCAGTCTATTTGCTGCCATAGCTGGAGTAGCCTTTGTTGGACCAAACAGAGCCAGTAGTGGTTTATGATCAGTGACGATGGTAAAACGACAACAAAAAAGAAATTGATGAAACTTTTTTAAGCCAAAAATTATTGCCAATGCTTCTTTGTGAATTTGACTGTAGCGACGTTGACAATCAGTCAAAATCTTCGATACATTTGCAATAGGACGTTCAGAACCATCTGCCAATCGATGAAACAATATGGCACCAATACCAACTTCTGAAGCGTCTGTTGCCATTCCTAACGGTTTCGAAGGATCGAAGTGAGTAAGAACTGAATCAGATGATAACAACTGTTTCACAGCTTCAAAAGCTGACTGTTGTTCGGATGTCCACTGCCATGGCACATCTTTCTTAATTAGACGATAGAGCGGGTCTAATGTCATAGACAAATTTGGAGGAAGAAATTTGCCGTAAAACTGTACTTGACCAAGAAAAGATCGCAGCGTATTAACGTCCTTAGGAACTGGCATAGCCAAAACAGCATCAACTTTGTTACCTTTAGCAATACCTTCCGAAGATATTATATGACCAAGATATTCGATCGAAGAACTAGCGAAAATACATTTTTCTAGACGACAGCGTAGTCCGTTTTTGCTTAGTCGTTGTAGAAGACCACGCAAGTTGGAAATGTGATTGGCTGCGTTGTTGCCACTGACTAGAATATCATCGAGATAGACAGCCACACCAGGTAGATCATTTGTTAACTTATCCATTGTCTCTTGAAAGTACCCCGGTGCTGAAGTGATACCAAATGGAAGACGTAGCTGAAGAAGTAAACCAGTATGTGTACTGAGAGCCAGTCGTCTCTGAGAAATTAGACCCAAACGAATTTGATTGTAAGCGTCAGCCAGGTCAACTTTTGTGTATCCATAACCGCCACGCAGTTTACGCAACAGGTCTTATGGCAACGGCATTGGGTAGCGATGAGGTTCTAACTGAGTATTAATGGAGACTGAATAGTCGCCACAAATTCGAATCTTTCGTTTTGTTTGTCCCGGAAGCGCGGTCTTTTGAATAGGAACCACAGGTGTACCTTCGTCGTTGAATTGAGTACGTTTCCAAACACCATGCTTGATACCAGCTTCATAAGCGTCAACCAGATCTTCTTGAATAGCGAAAGGTACAGGTCTTGGACGGCAGAAGATAGGCTTGTAGTCAGGCTTGAATTTTATTTCAAGTTCAAAGTCTTTCAAACAACCCAATTCTGGTTTAAACAGGTCTGGAAACTCAGAACATAGAACTCTGCACCTTTGTTGGAGATCTGTGTCAGGTTTGAGATGCTCAAAGACCTTAGCAACAGTACTTTTGGATGATTTCTTAATCTTTTTATCAACTGAGAGATCAAGTAGTCGAATACCCGATCGGCCAATAAGATTTAGTCCAGGAACAGAAGTTACGTGGAACCAGATCTTGCAACAGGTTGTTGGAGCTTTAACTGATTATTCAACTTTCCCTAGTATCGGAAATTGATGCTTGCTTGCTGACTCGAATTGTAAATCCGACGATTGAAGATGTGGTTTACCCAAACTTTGCCATAAAGTATGGCTGATGAAATTGGCCGGAGCTCCAGTATCGAGCTCGAATCTTATCGAATGCCCATTGATTTGGAGATTTTGTGTAATTTCATCATCAACGTTGATTTGGTTGACTTGGCGAAGTGCTTCAGTCTGTCAATAAATGAATATAGGCTTGACCGTCTTTCGAGATTCGGCCTTTTTCTTGAAACAAACTGCTTCAATGAGACCATTTTTACCACAAAAATTACATTCAGCGTCCTTGAAACGGCAATTTTTGCATTCATGGGTCGATTTGCCACAACTTCTACAAGAGGTTGACTCAATCTGAGATTTGTTTTGTCGAGGAGCTGAGGATTTGGATTCCGATTTATGTTGCCCTAACTTATTGATTGGGAGAGATATCGGAGACTTTGAGGGGCCAACGGGAGTTTCCTTGGCTACCTTGGCGGCCTCCTCGGTTTCGGTTGCTATTTCTACGGCCTTGGCGAAAGTTAGATCTTCGTTTTTGCACTTGAAAAGAGCTTTGAGCACTGCTTCATTTTTAATAGAGCAGATAAAATGTGTTCGAAGAGCTTCATCCAGTGGATTTGTGATGTTAGCAAAGTCGCATGTTGCAGCCAATTGTCGAATTCGAGCAACCAGTTGTAGAATAGATTCACCTTGATTTCGACCAATGCTTGACCAAAATTTGAATCTTTCACGAACAAGAAATTTGGTTGGATTATATTGTTCTTTCATGAATTGAGCAATTTGATCATACGAAAGATGGTTGACTGTCAAAGGAGTCTCTTGTTAGCTTGCAAGATTGCAAAACTGTTTGTAAATGACTGGAGTTTGACAACTGAGAAAATAAGCAGCTTTGTTATTTCTTGTTATACCCCGAGCTTTAGCGAATGTTTCGAATCTTTCCTGATAGTCGACCCATAATTCAGCTGTTGAATCAAAAGCAGAAAAATCTTGAGTGACCTTTGATTCATTGGCTTCAAACAGTTTGACAATGGCGTCTTGTTGCTCTTTTATTTGTCGCTGTTGTTCGGCTAGTTGTCGTTGACTAGCTTCTTGCAGCTTCTGCATTTCTGCCAATATCACTACCAGAGTAGTACCGTGTTTTTCTTCCATGAGTAGTTTTTAGAAAATAGAGAGATCTTCGTCGCCAAAAATCTGTTATATTTCTTGACAGATCCAAAGAAAAGTTCGATTTCAGTAAGGCTTTTATTTTTGATTCAGTAATACCAATACAATACAAATAATAACACAAACTTAATATTTATAGTAAAATAGAAAATTCTTAGAAAGATACAGAACATTCTGGAACGTTATTATATATCTAGAGGGTTCTATGGAAGGTTCTCGAATGTTCTGTTGTATCTAGAGAGTTCTAGAATGGACCATAACACTTTTCTAATGGATCTGTTGTAAAGTTGCCTAATAATACATACTGATGAGTTGTATCTAAAAGATATTTTGACAACTGAACCAAACCATAACAGGTCTGAGCTAAACAACTAGCAGTGTCTCTTGTTAGTAATTTGACTCTTTTTCCTTTTTCTGTTTTTTTTATTTGTATTGCAAAATCACCCATTGCAGAAAGTTTGCTTAAATTGTCATCATTAGCAGAAGCAATAGCAACTCGATTAGAATCTTCCAAACAAATGTCTGCATATGGACTGTGAACAATACAAATTTTCCAAAACTCAATGACTTTAGAGATGAAAATAATTGTCCCTTCATTTTCATGCAGGTCTGGATGACTTTTTAATGCTGACAATGTTTCATCGCAAAACACTTGCAGACAAGTGATAACTTTTTGTCTTTCAATTGGCTTTGGATAAACAGAAACTTCCGTTAATTTAGACATTTTAACAATGTTTTTTGTTTCAAGCTTGTACAAATTAATTTTATCAACCCACCGTGCTATTTTTTTTCTCCATCAATATAAAATTCAAGTTCTTGATTTTTTTCTGTGATCCAGTTATTACATATACTTTTTTATAAATGAACATAATCAAGTAAAAGAAAAATGTTGTCTTTAGTACACCATGCTTCATTTTTTCAAAAAAATTATAAAACTTCTAATTGACTCTGTTACCATCACAGACAATAGCAATAACATTGCCCCCATTACTTTTAGTTGCATCAAGAATCAGGGTTGTCTGTTCAAAAAGAAACTCAGCATCAAGTTCTCTGACTGGTAACATTTTGTAAAGAAACTTTGGTCCATTAAACAATGTTACAACCAAAAAGCTCAGTACTGTGTTTGCTAATAGATGAGGTTTGCTAACTGATTTACCAAATACTATGCCACCATGATACTGCAACATTGGTTTAACATAAACCTCATCAAGAAGTAAAATTCATGTTTTTTGTCTATCATCTCTAAGATTAGAGAAAATATGTCTGATATAAGTGGTATCATCTAAAGATTTACATTTAGATGTAATTCTTCCTAAAGTACGTAAACTTGGAAGTTCAAAATCTTCTCTGATGCGATTGTAGGCTGATCGTGAAAGAGAAAAATACTCAAATGCTCGCACAATTGTTTCGACTGGATACTTTTTTTCCCCAATACATGTTTTATTCATTGACAAAATTTGTTGATATACAACTTCTTTTTTGGGTGTTATTTCACAACAATTTAAAAATCTTAATGCTTCTTGGATATGAGAAAATTTGTTCATAATATAAACTCGGTTAGATGATAAAGTCATAACACTAATTTTAACTCCACAATGAAATGTTTCAAAAGTGACATCTTTATTTATGCAAAGAAGAAATATAGGAATAGCTTAAATTGTTTTATTTTTTCTTTAATTTGTGATAAATCTACATACAAAAAGAAAAAAAGATTTAATTTTTTTATTTTGGCTGTCTTAAAAATTACTATGGGACAAATAGGTCCCGATAGGCATTATCTAAACCAACAAAAAGTGTATATTATTTACAATGTACAGATGAAATTGTTCATTCATGAAACTCTTTAAAGCAGTTTCTTTTATCGTTTATACATAAGAAAATTTTACAAGTGCTACACTTAAAAAATGGCCTGGCTTCAATCTTCTTTTTTGAACAGATTTCGCACTGTTCTCGTTTTCCATCATGCTGTGGCCAAAGAATTCCAAGAATTGATGGCGTTACTGAATAACTTGAATTTCTTTTTTTGTTAGTAGTAAGTCTGTTGGAAGGAGATGATGTCATTGGTCTGCCAAGATTTGGTGGCTTCCCTTTTATAACCATGGATTGTGCAACTGATCTTCGAAAGTCAAGAAGACTTACATTTTCATTGGACATTTTTTTATAAACAACATAGGCATTGCAGATTGTTCGGTCAACAAGACCAAAAAAATGCGATGCCACCACTTTTTTAAATTAATAATACCAAATTAAATAAAATACATCCAAAACAGAGTTCCATAAAACCTGAAGGGACATATATGCCCCACAACAAAGTGGTGAAAATAAATAACCTAGAACAAACTTTCACCTATAAAGTTTAACATATATTGATCATATTACTATTGAAGAACACAACAAAAAAGTTTAGAAATTCTGTAATAATTTGATAATGAATATTAAAGTTTTTTCCTCGTACTAAAATCAAATCATGCGCATCATCAGTTTACCTTTTTAAAAACTAGTATTTATGCCATAAAAGTACTATATATACCGCAAAAAGTTGGTTTGAGATATAGCCAAACAATTATAGAAATGACATAATCATAATTTTTGAGTTTCTAAATTTCAAGTGAATCGCCGTAGAGCCTAAAGTGAACTGGGACATTTATGTCCCATCGGACCACAAAGGGTTAAATAGTATTAATTACTCATCACTTTGTCATAGTATAACCGAAAAGATATTCTGTTAAGGAATGTCATCAGAAAGTGCTTCAAATGCATTATCTAATTACAAAACTCTTCTGACACTAGCTGAGTACTTTAGATTGTCTCAGCCTCCATTTATACGTGAAGCAATCCATTCTGTACAAGCTACTCTACTAATTACAAACTTGCCTCCAAAGGAAAAAGCATTTTCAAGACTAAACTTGGCCAAGCTATTGCTCGAACATACTAAAAATATCGGACATGCAAGGGGACATTTAGAAGAGTCGGTAAGGATAATTTTCTTTTTCTTTCTTATTTCTTAAGCTTTTAAAGACCTAACTGTAGATGTAGTAGAATTTTTATATTGTTTTGTATATTTTCTTGAGCTTTTATAAATTTTTAATTTGAAGCTACTGAGTAGGACAAAAGATTTTAGAATGATTTTCAAGATTAACATACACTAATTTAGATAAATAGAAGAACTCATGTTATTTTTGATAATTTGATTTTTTAGGTAAAAAATGATAAATAATGGAGATAAAAGGGTTTTATTGAACAAGCTCCGATTTTTTATATGGTCAGTACCTATATATATATATATATATATATATATATATATATATATATATATATATATATATATATATATATATATATATATATATATATATATATATATATATATATATATATATATATATATATATATATATATATATATATATATATATATATATATATATATATATATATATATATATATATATATATATATATATATATATATATATATATATATATATATATATATATATATATATATATAGATATAGATATATAGATATAAAGATATATAGATATATAGGTACTGACAAAACAGGTTAAAGCATACTATACAGTTTTGCCACATCTTAATGGTAATATCTTTGCAATATACCAGTAGAACAACATAAATTACAGTACTCAAATACTGTGCACAAATACATGTTTAACTTAAGTCCACAGGAAAAATATAGGTTACTTGGTTAGTTAGACTGCAGTCCTAGTAATTATGTTCTCTTTTGAATTTTAAATTAGTGGCACATAGGAAACCTAGATCATGCATTCTTTACAAGATTTTAAAACCTTGTATAACTGAAAAATGAATGCATATTTTCAAGCCAATATTAAAATCAGATATTATGTCAAGATAGATTGATACCAGTCTTGAAACCAAACTTCAAGTTTGATCCTTGTTTCAGGCCTAGAAGATCAAATTGCTACTGAAATTCCAAATTCCAAAGACCAATAAGGCAGTATAATATGGTTTATAAAAACATGAAAGCAAATAGCTTTTAAGTAATATTTTTGATAACCATTTTTAAGAATATTCATATAAAAATTATTATTAACTCTAATTTTACTGAATAGTAATAAATACATGCCGGAATGATGAAAAGCAGAATGTAAAAACAGTACATAAATAAGTAGTAGAAAAGTAAAAGTGTTAAATTATGTAGTTTTATGCAGACTTTTACACAGGTCTAAAATTTACAAACATGATAGTATGAAGTGCATGAACTGTCAAATTTTCTAAATATTTAGTAATTGTAAATGGTACATTAGTTTGCTTTGGTTATTTTGGTTTGCAGATTTTATTTTAATAACTCTAATTTAATAGAATAATATGTGCTAATGTATATTTAGTTGATGTTAATTAGGAATGGTAGGATCTTTGTAAACAAGCCATATAAAAGTATGAAAGTGTCTTTCACTAATTTGTTTTTTTAATCAAATGGTTTTGATATTTTATTTTTATAGGCTTTTTTAAGTTAGTTGCGAGTATTAAATTTAGTAATTCTTAGCAGATATTCTACATGTAGATAAAAAAGCAAATATGATATGAAAATAATGTGTCTTCAAATTTGTATATTGATTTTTCAAGTAGACTATACTGAAGTCAATTTTTGATGGGTTCATGTGGTTGATATTGTTTAATTATTCACCTACTTTAAAGGAGTTGGTGGCCTGTCTTTAATTAAATTGTATATGCCAGGTTAAAGCTACTTTCATTATAGATATACTTCTGAGGAGTTCTGAGCAGCTACTTTCTTTTTAGCAGTGATTGATAGATTCGTGATGTAGGTGAGGCTGGATGGTTCTAGATAGACAATAATAAGTTTTAATTTATAAAATTTAGAACAGAATGTGGGTTTGAAGTTTTTTTATTTTATATAACTAATATAGTTTTTTTTTTCTTTTCAATTAAACAAATTAGATTGTTTTGAAGATATATTATCTTGTAATTTCAAATTTTTTCTAATTTTATTAGCTTTGCAAAATAATAATTATCTCTCTTAAAAACAATAAAAGTGTAAAAAAAAAAAATAATAAAAAAGATATTGTCAACTATGAAATAGTAACTACATTCTTAACTACGGTTTTCCTCCATAAATATCAAAATTTGTAACTGATGTAAGTTCTCATATCATTGGGAATTACTACAATTAAAAATGAATTAGTTTGAGGGTATCTTTTATGTTATACAGTTGTTGTATTCTTTTAAAAATATTATAGTTGTAAAAAAAATGTAGCATAATTGATATATTTATATTAGCATTTGTTATTGATTTTTTTTCTTCTTTTAGCATCAGTTATCTGCATATGTATCTTTTCTAAATGAAAGTTCTCCATTCATATGAATGATATTAAAGTAAGAATATGTATTTTTTTGTTATTTGTTTGTTAAGTTAGATATATTTATCATCTCATATTATTGTTTTTTGACATTTTTCCAAGATAAATGATGTAGATGGAGACAAGATATTTTTTGAAAGTTCTAGTTTATTAGCTTTTGTGTGTGCTGAACAAGTAAGCTTTTTAAAAGTTTTATTTTCAAGATAAACTTTACTTCAAAGTATTTTCTGACTTGATATGTTGATATATAATGTATAGCTGACTTGATATGTTGATATTTAGAATCAAAGTACTTTGGCTAAATCATTATTAAGAAGTACTTTGCAGAGATCAGTAGGATCACCGTTAAAAATGTGGCATTACAGACTAATATTTCAGCTTGCAGTAAGTTGGATTATGATCGTAGTTTTTTTACTACCTATTTTATAGAGTTAACTCTCAACATATTTATCAACTTGTTTATTAAATGTATAATTAATTTTATAGAATGTGCACAGTATTAACAAATACATTTCTAGAGATTAATTTCTCTATAGATATGGGAAATAAATATAATTTTTGCATAATATAATAAAAAGTGTATCTTACACATCAGTGCATTTTCTTTTAATCATGCTAAAGGAGGTTCATGCTCATGACAAGGAGTTTGGTGTTGCAATTGATTTGTTATCAATGCTTGGTGAGGCAACTGCTTTACAAAATGGGCATGAATTTGTAAGGTTATCAAAATTTCTTTTTTTTTCAAAGGAGTTCTATCTTATCATTAAAAGCAAAACTCTGTCTTACAATCAAAAGCAAAATTCAAGTTTAACATTAGATATTCAATTAATGTCAGCTAATTTATTCTTAGAACAATAAATCTGACAGTTTTTTTTTACAACTGACATTTTTTTGTCATTAAAAAGATCTTTTAAGAATACAATTGTTTTTATAATCATTATTTTTAGATTTTTTTTCTCAACTTTTTCTTTAGCTTGCTGTTCTTACTAAGCAAGAGCATGGTATTTTATTTTGTTTGTGCAATTTTAGTAGATTAACATAACATAGTTAAGTAATTGTATTTATATTTGTTTATGAGATTTATAAAGCACTTAAAAATTATTTTTCAATCTTTCTGTTCAAAAATGGTTGCACCAAAAAGAAGTAAAAGTTTGATAAAATAAATCCAAAATGCAGAGTAGCTCTTTATGAAGTTACTTTCACTTGGAAATATTGTTTGTAGTTTTAAAGAATTTAATCTTTGGACAGATTCTAGCGCCCTACCAGTTTTTTCTATAGCAAAGATTAGTAAGACCTTAACCAAAAATGAATCAGTAATGAAACTTTTTCTTTCTTGATTTATTAATCAAGAAAAAGAATTAACTTGGCTAGACACAATACCTATTTCATCTAATTCAACATCCACAATTATACATGTTGATTACCTGACTGGTCTACTTTTAATCAAATACACTCATCTCTCTGAATATCCAGCACCAACATGTTCATACAGCAGTATTAGAAGTTTTAAAGATGCAGCGTTACTAAAATGTAGACACCAGTTAAATTATTTACACATCACATAGTTAAAAAATTGATAAATAAAACATAAAAAATGTCCTTGTTTAATTTAAATGGTTTTTTGATGGATATTTGAAAGATTATCTGTTTAAATTAACCATAACTTAGTGTATTTAGGTTCTATAAGGTTCGTTGTCTCTAAAAGCATGAATTTTTTGATTAAATAATATCTAATTTACTTTTTAAGTTGATGCTTGCCAGTAAAGATCTGCATAGCTTTGAATCTACCTTGATACAGTTAGAAGAAAGAAGGAACATTTTTACTTGTCGAACAATGCATATTATACGAAGAGAAATTGTCAACTGCTTTGCTGGATTTTTAAAAGTCTATCACCATCTAGTGTGCGGGAGAGTATGTTGGATTAGATGTTCTTACTACATTTTTTTTTGCTTGATAAATAGTTGATTCAGTAATTGATATATATGTATATTTTTAATGATTTTATTGTTTGATATACTTTATTAAATGTTTTTCTTCAGGCAAAGAGTGCAAAAGAAGATCTGAAGAAATTGCAAGAAAGCATTCAGCTCCTTGTTACCACTCCTGATGATGGTAAGTAAATACTGTTTATTCTTTATTATGAAAATCTTTGGTTTCTGATTTATACAATTGCAATATTTTCCCCTCATCTAAATTCTAATTATAAAAATCTTGCTAAAGATCAAATAAATAAAGAAAAAAAAAAAAAAACAGTACAATTGAAGTTTTTGAAATATTGGAATATTTGATATTTTGTTACTACATCACCTGACATTATATAAATGTCAACATTACTAATGATTATATTAACTAATTATTGATATTTATTATATTTTTGTTCTACAGGGACATTAAATGCTGATGACCCAGAATTATTTCAGTGGATGTCAAAAGAGCATCTCTGTATACTTGTTTATCTCGTGAGTTTTAATCTTTAAAGCTTCATCTCAAGTTTACAATCACATTAGTTTGTAAACCATTATCTGTTTTAAGTTCCTTAAGATGTTATAAGGTCCTTTAGGTTCCATAAGATAATACAAGGTCTTTTTTATTCACAAATTTTTATTTTAAATTTGTCACTAAGCAATACTATTTAAAAGTAGAGCAAAAAAGGTAACAAAAATTTCAGAGAAAGAAAAATAGTTCTTGAGAAGATATTTTTTCATTTCATAGATAAAAGTTATGCATTGTATGCACAGTGGAAATATAGAGCGAGCAGTTAAACATGCTGATAGAGCTTTGACAATAATTGAAAAGTTAAAAAGTATATTATAATTTTTTAAACTTTGTTGGGTCTATGTCAAATTTACTTGCCTTGAAAACCTTAAAGTCTTAATAAATACCATTTTATTTTTAATAGACAGTATTTGACTTAATACATGATTTAAATTAGTGTCTTATTAATAAAACTTGAATTTTTTATACTTACAATATTTATACAGAGCTGTGTTTGCAAAAAATTTATATTAGCACGTGGAAGTGAGCGTCAAGTGACATTTATCTTTAATATATGGTTTCTTGAACATGTTGTTATGTGTAAAATTATACAAGGGCAAGGTGCTCAAGCTATACAAGAGGTACCTTTATTATATCTTAGTCTAATTTTTCTAGTTTATTTAATTCACTTGTCTGCAATTTTATTAATTTTTTATTGCTTAGTTTTTTTTACCTTACAAATGGCAAATATTTTTGTTTTAGATATCTAAAGTCTGTCTAATAAGCAGACAAGATCCAAAACTTGCTAATATTGCAAAACCAACTATTCATGTAATGCTTGTAAGTAATTGGAAACTTTGGTGGTTTTTAGTTAACTTAAGTAATTTTTTTTTCTTTAAAAAATCTAAGAAAACCTGGAAGAATGAAGTAACTCAACCAAAGTCTTCATAAAAAAATGAAAATTTCTATTGAAAGCCTAACTATTGGTTCAAGTCACTTCCTCATGTACACAACACTTAGTCAAAAGATGGAACTTTATAACTAGGTTTCTTTTGAAATTACAATAATGCTTTTGTTCAAATAAACTATTGATTTAAAAGAAAATAATAGATAAAGTTAGCTTCTAATAAGTAAGTAATACAGTGAAATGCATTTTGAATAGGTTATTGTTTGTAAACTAAAGTTAGCAAGTTTTAACAAAAAATCACTTTAAGTATTGAAAGCATTCTGTGTAATAATGAAAATAATTTTTTATTCTTTTATAAGTTTCACATGAATTTAATTCATTCTTCAAATGATAAAGTATCAACTTTGTATATAATATTCTATTGGGTAGCGCTTACAAACAATATTGAATATTGATGGTACAAACATATACAGAATTCTTCCCATAGGATGTATTAATAAGGCTTTAAAGAATCTATTCTGACTGTAGGGTATCTAATTTAAAGTTCAATATAAATTTTTTGAAGTTTTTATAGAAATAATTGTTTTTGGTGTGGAGAATCACATTCTAAGAAAGTGATTCTCTACACTGCAAAAACATCTTGGAAAAATATTCAGCTGCTTTTCTGACAATTTTATTATTGGGTATCACAAAATTCATTTTTCCATTTAAAGTTTCTGACCAGATCATGTAAGGTGTTCAGAACTTTGAAGTATTCTCCAGTGCATTTTTTAGACCAAGATTTAGGTCTATGGGTTACTGTTTGAATTTTACTTTGTTTTTACTGATTCAACTTTAAGTTTTTTCTTTCATTTAAAAGTGTCAACCAAACCAAAAGTTCACTTTTTTTTCATTGGTTAAAATGTAGTGGTTTAATTAGTAGGCTTTCATTACAATCATCAATTTTAGCTTCATAAATACTTACTACTCCTTCCATTTTGGTCTAGGCTCTTCCTAAATTCCTTTTTACTGTTCCTACTTGTTAATGTTGTGCAATTCCATGAAATTTTAAGGGTTGTGCCAGTTGCTGAAAAAGAAGTGTCCAATTTTTGTTTTTTTGTTTTATAAAAATTTATATCATCAACAACTGCAACCTCCATGCAGGAGCAATAAAGTTTTATTACAATAGCATATAGTTTTTTAATGTCTTTGTTTAATACAATCTCAAGTAATACAGATCTTCATTTTTTTATTCAACATTCTTATCATTTTCCAATTTGCAAAACTGCAATATTACATTTAGTGATACCTGAGATTTTGGAAATTAATGCCCCAATGGTAATTTTTTTGGTTCTCAATTTTTGATAGGCAATTTTTCTAAAAAATCACAATTGTTTTACATAGCTAAATCTAACAACTAAAAAGCAATAAAATTATGAATGAGTGAATAATTAAATAATATGATGACATTACCAGTGATAATTATGTACACCAATATGATTATTTACATTCCATGAAAATGACAGTAAAATAGCTATTCTCATGGGAAGTCAGATCTTTATTGATGTTCAAACTGTATTCTGGAAACAATTTGTTTTGTTATATGTAAATCTTTCATATATGTATGTAAATTGTATTAAAGCTCAGTTTTTCCCTTTCCCTTACTTCAAGGAGAAAAAAAATCATTATGAATTAATGGTGTAGTCCTATTTATCTTCTTATCAAAATGTCACAACAAAACGATTTGATTCAATCTTTTTAACTTGTTAATTAGGAAAAGTAGCATTACTTTAATATTATCATACAAAATAGTTTTTCCTTGAAAAATAAAGAATAATTATGGTACAGAAATTTAGATTCTCTACCATAATTATTTAAAATCTGAGTTTCAAAAAAAGTTTAAAAACATACCTTTTGAACAAAACACCTTAGTATTAGAAAATAAATAGTGAAACAATTAAATTATTTGAGTATTTATTTAATTGAATCATTGAATTACTAATTATTGGCACTAACATCCTCCTAATAAAGAGAGTAAATTGCTTATTATCAGTAAATGTTTTAATTAACATAGTTCTATTTAAAATAAATAGGTATTTATTTTAAACATCATTTTATTAGAAATAATTTTTTGTTATATGATTTTTTTCTCATGAGTTAAAACATACTTTTTTAAGGGATTGTATGCTATGTCAATGAATTTAATGCAGGATGCAGAAGTACATTTCAAGAAAGCATTAAATGTAACTTTTTATATTTTTTTCTTAATACTTTTTTAGAAATTGTATAATAATCCAGATGCGCCATGTTATACTTTTACCTATTTGTCTAAACAGGCAGAACAGCTATTAAATTTCATAACATTACTTTAAATCATCTAATAGTAAAATTTAGCAGGTTTTACAATTTTAGTAAAAGCATTATTTTTGACCAACTTCATTTCTTATATTCAAAAGCTTTATTACTTTGTGTATCATTTACAAAAGCAAAATAATAATAATAATAAGTTTGTGTATGTAATTTGATATTGATTTACAAAACTTAATATTAAAGTTTTTAAGGTATTATCTTTCTAACAATATCCAACTTTAAAAACTGCCAAAAATTGGTCCTAATAAGGATCCAAGTTTTTCATTCGGAAAAAAATTTAGACAACAAAATTAAAGAAATCTGTTAATAAAGATTTTCATAAGAATTAAGTGTTCATGTCTAACTGACAAGACACTAAAATTTAGAAAATATTTTAAAACTTCAAAACAAGTTATTTGTTATTATCTTACAGTGGTTCTGTATCCTATAGTAGTTTGAAAGTATCCAATGGCCCTCTCAATACTCTTTTGGGTTTGTTTAAAAGTTACCAGCAGTTCATGAGGAAAAAAACTCTTTTACTCTTAGTGAAAAAGCAAACTGTAGGCTCAAAATATTAGAGGGATATCAAAAACTATATCTAACACAGGAAAGGGCTTTATCCTGACATGAATGTGAAGGGTTTTTCTGATAAAAATTCATTAGTGTTTAAATTAGGATAAGTATTTTGGTGACTTGTCAACTTTGCAACACTAACTTTAAGTATGCAAAAAGGATAATCATGTTACTAACATTCAAGCTATCCATTTTTTCCCATTATTTTAAAAGGCTTTAAATATTTTATTGTTTAACTATAATCTTAAGGTAATTGGAACAAGTGATGATATCTCATGTATTTCCATATGACAAAGGAGCAAGCTACAAGTATTAATGTCAAATTAGATATTGCATTGAAAATAAAAAAAGTTTATGATGACTACTATAACCTTCTCATTTGATTAAGAGCTTATTTCTGCTATAAGCAATTCTATTAAAATAAATCAATCCAGTTTCTAAACAGCACAATACTGTTTAATATTAAATAGTTATTTTTATTGTCTTAAACTTAAAAATACAAGTTTTTTGTTAACTTGAAAATTACAAATATATATTTTGAAGATAGGAAAATATTGATCAATTAAACACTTGTTTTAGTAATATGTTTTTAGCCTGGCAAGCATATGAAAGGATCAAGTATCTGTTAAGCTAAATGCTTATGCCAAGATTCTTTGGAAACATGTCTTTTCCAAAGATGAGCTATTTGAAGAAGAAAGCATAAACTGTCTTTGAACAATGTTGGCTGCAATCACAATAATTTTAGAAATCATTGTTAATAATATTAGAAAACATAGCTAATGTTGGGATTATATTTGATGATTCAGATTCATATGTGATTTTCTAAGAAATTTTATTGCATTCAAATAGGAGCAAGAAATAGCCTACTGTCATTCAAAAAAGCTGATTTTATAGCCACACAAATAACTAAAAGCTTTGCAAAAAATCCTAAAGTTCTATTTATTTTAAGTGCTCACTTTAAAAAACTTAGCAGCTCTTGAACTAATCCTTAAACTCTCTGGTTTCAGTCAATATTTTTATTAAACACTATGGTTGATTATTTAAAAGTAATTTCTAGGTTTTTAAATATTGTAACAGCTTCAGGTTATGAATTTTCTTTTTTAACATAATTAAACAGTTGTTTTCCTTTTTTTAAATTATTCTCCATTGTTTCATTTGGGTGTTTTTTTTCTCTTTATTTTTCAGATATCAAAATCAATATTAAGGTGATATCTGTGATGTGATTATAACTTTTTTCTTTTGGGATTTACAACCGTAAAGTTAACTATTACTAAAATCCTCTAAAAATCCTCCAATTGCAAGATTGATCACTCAAATTGCCAAAAGATTTGTTTCAATATTAAAGAAGTATGAAGTTACATTGGTTAAATGAGTCAAAATGAGGTTTACTAAGTCATATTCTACAAGAATGGAAGTTTTGCTGCTAAGACTTTTGGTCACTAAAAACAAACAAAATTCAGAATTATATCAAGAAATTCAACTGCCTTGTTTAAAATTTAAAGAGGTCAGTCAAAATGCCTTAACAGACAAGATTTATAAGTTCTTATGACAATGATTAAAATTAGATGATCAAAGTACATTTTTAAGTAACGTATTTTGATGTTAATCTGTCGTCTGCCTGGCTAAAATCATAGTTGCAGCTTAGCATACTTGTTCTAATATTTTCTAACAACTTATTTAGATAAAAAAATCTAATTGTGAAAAGCTGCTACATTTCAGTGTGCACTGTCTTCTTGCCATTAATTTAACAATTTGAAACAAACAAACATCATATTCTTTAACTTAAAGGAAATTGAATTTAAAAAGTGTCTTTAATATAATATCTAATAAACAAAATTGTTTTCTAGTATAACGATGTTAACAAGAAAAGTAATATTAATTTGTGATAAAATTTTTTTTTCAAATTGCGTCATTGTTTTCACAGATCACTGAATGGTTATTATGAAAATTTCCAGACAAAAAAAACTTTCTACGCTTTACCAGTCTTTCATATGTTTAAAGAAATTTTAATTAAATCTTGTGTTTAGCTTAACTGATATATTTTATTAAAATCGGATCTAATCTATCTAATACTGTAATCTAAATGCACTGAAATCTTTTTAAAATTTTAGCTTTCCCACAATCAGTGTGATATTTATTACCTTGCTGCTATGAGCTTAGCTATTATTTATATCAGGATTGGTGCTCCAAAAGTAATACATGTAAGCATTTAACCGTTGAATATGTTGTTGCTTTTTTAACTTAAATTTACTACTATAATGTTTTTTAATGAGAGCTGTTTTTTAGTGATTCTTTAGAGATTTAAAGAATAAAACTCCTTATACTAAATTAGTTTCATATAAATCTTTTCGATTGATGAAACTTATGTTACTCTGTTTATAGTTTAAAGATCTTCTTCATACATTTAATGAAAAAGCTATAACAAGGTGCCTCTTAGATATTTCATTTCTTCTTTTAAAGATTGATTGCTTCATAGATCATTGAGCATATACTGCTAATTATTTTGGTTTTTACAATTAAGTTTTTAATTTAATTTTAATTTTGATTTTAAGATTTCAATCATTAACATAATTATAATTTTATTTAAATTATGATTTTTTTAAAATGATGATAATATTTATCATCTAAAGGTTATACTGTGGCATTTTATAGGTCAAAAGTACTTCGTTCTGCATATTTCTACATGCAAGGGCTGAAGATGTTCTTTTATTCAAAGTTTGAAGAATCAAAGTAAGTAATTTTACATAGATGGCATTTTTTGGATTAAGTTTCCTGTTAATATAACAAGCTGGATGGATTTTGTTATATTTATCTTTAATATTTTCAAATTATCTTTATTTTGCAAAACGTTAATAGTTAAGATATTGAATGTAAGATCCCAGAAATTTCCATTCTTAAATTTATAATTAAACTTTTAATCTAATAACTTTAACAAAGGTATGTTGCAAAATTGTTTCTGGTTATCAATCTTCTTTTAAATGTCTTCTTCTGGGGATATTTATGAAATTGCTATTTGAAATTTACTAATCGGTGTGGTTGCTATTTGAAATTTATGAGATGCATTATGAAAAGTTTTAGTAATTTTTTTTTCAAGAGTCTTTTTGATGGAAAGTTTGAGGATCAGCAACACAGAAGATTTATCTCGCTTGACAGCTTGTTCTTTGATGCTCCTCAGTCATGTTACATTAGCAATGCATAATCCACAAGTATTTCTTTTTTGTCTATGTAAAAAGCTGTAGCATAATATGCTTTTAAAACAGAAAAAGAATTATTCAAACAAAAGTTCCTTGTTTGTATATGAAAATATTTTTTTTTTTAGAATAAGAATTTTTTTAAAAATGTGTAATTGGTAAAAAAATTCTTTCTGAATTTTTTTTTTTTTAAATAATTGATCGCATAAACTATGATATGTTTATTTGTTCAATTTTGAATGAAATATGGTTATTAATTTTGAATAATGTGCAAAAGACTCATTCCAAAAGGAACCAGTGAATTTTTTTTAAATGTTTTTGATTTAAATCTATTTCAGGAAACTATTAACACAGTACTCCCAGCTATGCAGCTAGCAAACAAGATTCCAGATGTTTATCTGCAACTCTGGGGTTCTTCTTTATTAAAAGTTAAACATTTTTATAGCTACAGTATATGTTGATCTGTCTTATAAGTTGAGGTGTATTTCCACAGATTAATATTTTTGTCTTCTTACGTTTTCAAGGAGCACATTTAATCCTTTTTTAACAACTAAAAGTATTAACTTATACACTGGTAAATACAGTGTTTTAAAAATCTAAGTACTTCAAACTATTTCTAAACACATAATACTAAATTTCTCTAATTTATTTCTTTCACCCTTTTAAAAAAATTCTTTTAATTTTATGCATTTTTGAAGAGTAGTCTTGTATTCCTTCTAAGTTTTTTCTGTTTCATTTAGTGTTTTGGACCAAACTTTTTATTAAGCAATTTTCTTTTAAACAGATGGCTATCAGTTAACTAATGATATTTTACGAAGTGAAGAGGGAACTCAACTTCATGATAAATATACTACAGAACTTCTTCAAGGTTTATTTGTGTTTTTATATTGGAGCATGATAAGAATTTGATAAATTAAAGTATTTTAAGCACACTGTTCATTTAAAAAAAGTTCATTTTGTAAATGAAACAAACTTTATTTCAGATATATCTGAACCAAGATATTTCCTGTAAATTTTATAACAAAAAAAAGAACAAAAAAAAATTTTTGTTCTTTTTTTTTTTTGTTATAAGTTTGTAGGGATGAATTTAAATAGGAATTCAAATTAAAAAAAAAAAAAGATTTGCTTCACCTAAACAACATCATTTTCAGCTTGAAACTGCAGTTTCAGGTACTTTTTTCAGTGGTGTAATCTAATGGTTGTCAAGCAGAAAGATCATATTTTGAAAACAACGAGTGAAAACTTGACATTTCTATGAATGGAAAGGTCAACTAATTTAATTTAAAAACCATGCTTTAAAAAAATGTATATAATACAATAATGATAATCATAATAATAATAATCATAATAATCACAATAATCTTAATAGTAATAATAAAATAGTAATAATGATAATAATAATAATAATAATAATAATAATAATAATAATAATAATAATAATAATAATAATAATAATAATAATAATAATAATAATAATAATAATAATAATAATAATAATAATAATAATAATAATAATAATAATAATAATAATAATAATAATAATAATAATAATAGTAATAATAATAATAATGATAATAATAGTAATAGTAATAGTAATAGTAATAAAAAAATGTATATAATACAATAATGATAATCATAATAATAATAATCATAATAATCACAATAATCTTAATAGTAATAATAAAATAGTAATAATAATAATAATAATAATAATAATACTAATAATAATAATAATAATAATAATAATAATAATAATAATAATAATAATAATAATAATAATAATAATAATAATAATAATAATAATAATAATAATAATAATAATAGTAATAATAATAATAATAATAATAATAATAATAATAATAATAATAATAATAATAATAATAATAATAATAATAATAATAATAATAATAATAATAATAATAATAATAATAGTAATAGTAATAGTAATAGTAATAATAATAATAATAATAATAATAATAATAATAATAATAATAATAATAATAATAATAATAATAATAATAATAATAATAATAATAATAATAATAATAATAATAATAATAATAATAATAATAATGATAATAATAAATGATAATAAAAGAATAACAATGATAATAATCAAAGAATAACTGATGACAATAAAAATCTATATCAAATATTTGTTTAATTTAAAGTACTATGTTTAATATAGTAAATATTAAAAAGATATGTTTTGAGTCATGAGTTTTAAAAAATAAATACATTATTATATATATATTTTTTTACAATAACAGATCATTTTACAGCTGTTTCACGACCTGAGCATAATCTACTGCAGGCAAGTCTTTCTTTTGAATTTTTTTTATTGGTCTTTTTATCTTTGAAAATTTTTAGATTAAATCTGTGTTATAGAAACAATAGAAACCCTCCCAGATTTTTGCATCAATATAGATGAGTTACAATTGTGGCAGATACACTTGATTGATAGCTTTAATGCTTTTGAATAAAGAGATTACCTTAAGACCTGAATTAATTTTTTTTTTATTCTTTTAGGACTTCATTTGATGATGAAATCAACCTTTTTTTTGAAGAAAACTTAATTCATCATGCATTAAGTTAAATGCAACAACTTTTACTGATTTTATGATTTTAAACTTTTATATCCATAAAAAGCTATGTGTGCATAATTGTAAATATTAATAGTTTTATTGTATCTTTATTTATCTAGCTATGCATGGTGTTATATATTATAATGTGAAAGTTATAACTATTTTGACAAAGAAAAAAATAATGTTTTTAAAAAACATTTTGATTAAAGTTTATAATAAATTGCTTAAGGCTGTAAATTACAATTGTTCTAAAAGTATTAATTTGTATGGTAATGAGTTTTTGCTCTGGAACTGTTCTAGAAGTATTTGCTCCGGAACTGTTCATAACTTATTAAGTTCACTCATGTTTATTGTTTTGCCAGTTCTTGCTTTGCTGTTTCCCATTTTGCTGTTCAAAATTTAATGATTTTTGTTTTTTCCCATTTGACTGTGGCATATAACTAGTAATCCACAAGATATGCAAAGTGAAGTGATTACAAATGAGTTTATAATTCTTTTAAATTATTCATGGCTGGTTTTTTCATTATGCATCTGAATACAAAAACTGCACCAAAAATGTAACATACAAATCTCGTACTCAGTTAACATAATTTGTGTCAAGAAATCTATTTATTTTGTTGTGAGCTACAAAGTAAATTGCATAAATTTTAGATTGAACCCAGTAGCAAGAGAATCGAGGTCTTTGAGGTCAAGAGGTCTCTAAAAGATTAATTTTGGTGTGACTTTTTATTTACAATGGGAAAATCAATTTCAATATTCTTTTTATCTTTCCGATCCTATCTCTTTATTTTGCTTATTAATCCAGGATCACAGTAAGTTGAAATAAAATTAATGCGTTTGTTGTCATATCGTATTAAAATCAATTCCCAATCAGCATCAATTTTATAATTTTGACTTCCACTTCCTAGTTTAAATCCTTTCCTGTAGCTGATTGAAATCCTTTTGCCCAGTTAGGTCAAATAGTGGCTGCTACTAAAATTCCCATTTCTTTGAGTGTAAGACATAATTGCATTGAACAAAACCAATTGTCAAAAAAAAATTTAAAATTCTGATCTTTTTTGGTAATTTCTCCAACAACTTTCATACTACATAGGCAATAGTGCATTTCTTACAATTGCCAGCTGAACAAAATTTTTGAAACTCCATTTAACCAGTCTCTTGGGATTATACCCAACGGGGATTATAACCAATGGATTAATCCCTTGGGATTATATACAAATGGGATTTCAAAAATTATGCCACTGTATTTTGTTTTTGCTGGTATGATTTGCTCATTTCAGGTTCAATCACTGTGCAGTTATTTCTAATGTGATCCAAAACTGTTTGTATTTTAAATAACTTATTGTATTTGTTTTCTACTTCGGCTATTGAAGGGTACTTTGTTTCAGCTGCCCAATGCATTCAGTAACATGAAAAATTTACAATAGACATAAGCATCTGTATACCAAGAATTGCTCAATTTTGCCTGAAGTAGTATCTATTGACTTTGATTTTTTTTGAACACTATAAATTGGTTTGTTCAAGAATAAACTCTTTTAGTTCATTTTTCTAGAACATTTGAAAATAGTTGTAAAGCATTAAGTTGTCTGTATTAGATGGTAGAAGACAAAATCTCTTACCATAAAATTCTGCATTAACATTAGACTGTTTGGATGAGCACCACTTATATCCATAACTGTCGTATTTTGAAAGATGATCAACTTTTATATTAATATTATCTTTCATAGTTTAAACTTTTTTTAAATTATAATTCTCTTCCTCCATCACAATGTTGTCTATTTTTAATGGAATTTCAAATTCTATTTCACTATTGCTTTCACTGTCTTCAATATCTGAAAGTTCAGAACATGATCCAGGATTTAAAACAAACTCAAGAGCTTCTTCAGTTGTGAATGAATTTTCCTTAGACATATTTATATTTTTACTTGCACTATAGTGATAAAAAAAAGATAAATAGCAATTACAAAAAAGCGTTTTTTTACAACTTAAACTACTTCTAATAAACATCAAATAACTGGGAAGGGATTGAATATATATATCTTAAGAGGGAGAAATAGTGTACTTTTAAATAAATACTTTTCTAAAGTATTAATTTATAGGGTTATATTTTTAAATATAATCCTCTCGAGATAAAATATTTATGTAAAAACACATAATAGTACTTTAACATATTCTACCCGTAGTAGCCATATGGATACCATGAAAAAGCAGCTTTAATAAATAATTTTTTAAAATTATCTTTAGCATGTTTTTGGTTTCTCCATACAGTCTAATCCTTTAACAACATTATTTATCAAAAAAGATAATCTAAACATTTATATAGATCCCTGTATTTAAACAAAAAGGAAAGTCACTTTTTCGGAGCGTTATACCACTTCAGCAAGAATTTGATTTTAAAACAAATATACATACCATTTAACATTAAACCCCAATAACTTATTAGGTAAATGGTCAAACTTACTAAAGTAATGTAAATTGTATTAAATAAGACAATACAATATAGTTTAAATAGCAAGTTAAACTACTGTTATCCATATGGTTACTGTGGGCACTAAAGGGTTAAATTTACTATTGTTCCTAATATAGTTTTAGAAATTTCATATGGTAGACTTAGCCTATTATACAAATTAACATTTTTGTTATACAGTTTACCACTCACAGGCAATACTCAAAATCACTAAATAAATCAGTTTTAATTTGCAAAGCAAGAAACTGCAAAATAACAAACAGAAAAACAATAAGCAACATTAAAGAGACACCAAAACTCAAATACTTTTCAAAGAATTTTAAAAAGGAAGAAACCTGTTATTAAAATAGCACAAACTTTATTTCGTGTTGTATACTTTTGCATAGTATGCAAACTCTTTTACTTTATTTACAGAGATAATGAAGTTTTAACACGATTATAACTTTAATGACAATTATATAAAAATGTTTAGTAGATAAAAGTGTAAAATGTTTTAAAATAAGTTAACTTTGTTTTTTATAAGATTGAGTTGATGTAAAAATAATTAATTTGATAATGCCAGTATGAATATTGGCACAGTAATGGTGCAATAAAATCTGACTGTCAACCTTTAAAAAAAACTCAAATTTTAATTTTGAAATAATATTTTAGATAAAAGGATAAAATGAAACATTTTTATTTTACATTTTGGTTTTCAAATAGATTTCTTTGAAAGATGTTATTCTTTTTATTATTCTGTCTTTTTATACATTTATCATGATAAGTTTTCACTTTTCTTGTATCCTTTTTGTAAGAATCTTTTAAATTTTCTATCTAATATACTGTGTGTATAATGCAGATCTGTCCTATTTTTATTTTTTATATAAGATGTTTATTTTACTAACATTATGCTCAATTGTTGGAGTGTTTGCACTTGATAATGGATTGGCAAGAACTCCACCAAGTAAGTCTAATTTGTTGTTTAAAATGATGTTTTTGTTAATAATTATAGTAAATGATGATGTACTTTTTAGTGGGTTGGTTACAATGGGAAAGATTTCGATGTATCATTGACTGTGATACGTATCCAAATGAGTGTATTAGGTGAAATATAAATAGCTAGTTTTTAAAATGTCTTTTTTTCTTTAAAAGTTTAATTTCTTAGCTTTGTGTGAGCTCTTGTTAGCATGAACTAAAATAACATTTGTTGATACTTTCTCTTTTTTTTAAGAATTGTTTTTTTAGTGAAAGTCTTTTCAAACGCACAGCAGATCGTTTAGTTTCTGATGGTTATGCAAAGTTGGGCTATGAATATGTAAATATTGATGTAAGTGTACAAATATTATCCTTTTTTTATTTCTTTTTTATAAATATTTATAAAAAAAGTTATATTTTATTATTTTGTAAGTGCTTTTTTGTAGGATTGTTGGCCAGAACTCCAACGTGATTCTGATGGTAACTTAGTTGCAGATAAAAAAAGATTTCCTAACGGAATCAAAGCTCTAGCTGACTATGTATGTATACTTATGTATACATTCATTTATACTCAGTAATTAAGTCTGCTAATATTATCTGATATTTTTTATTGTTTTAGATTCATAATAGTGGTTTAAAGATGGGGATTTACACAGGTCAAAAGAAACAATAGTTTACTTTATATTATGATGAACGTAAAATGTTTAATGTTAATTTTTTAATGTTACATTAAAAAATCTTTTCTTTTTTTTAAAGATTTTGGAACTTTAACATGTGGTGGTTATCCTGCAAGTATTTTCCACATGCAAAAAGATACTGAGGTGATTAGAAAAAGTATTTAAAACATCAAAAAATTGTTTTTAAATGGACTTTAGTTTTTAACCAAATAAAGCTTTAGTAGCTATAAAATTGTTTTTTTGTTTTTTAGATTTTTGCAAAGTGGGGAATTGATATGATTAAAGTTGACGGATGTTATGCATGTGAGAACCAGTATGCTGAAGGCTATAAAACATTTGGTTGGTATATGAATCATACAGAAAGACCAATGCTTTACTCTTGTAGTTGGCCCGCTTATGTTGAAAAAAATAAGGCATGCAATAAGCTTATAAGAATATTACCTTTTAATTTATTATCATACTTAAAAGCTCTTATCTTGATTCTAATGAAAATATTGATTGTCAACAGATAATGCATTTTAATGTTTTCCTCTTTTTTTTAATAGGAATTTTGATGAAGATAATATTTGTTGATTTTCATTTTAAAATCTATAAAACTATTTAGCAAAATGAAGATTTGTACTTTTTAGCCTTATGCTGATATTGCCGAACATTGTAATATCTGGAGGAATTGGGATGACATTCAGGTTTTAAAACTTCTTTTAAAACATATTATTAGGATTAAAATAGGTAAAATTTTGTTGCAAAAAATTATTTTTCTAGGATTCTTGGGATAGTGTTTTAAGCATCATAAACTATAATGGTGATCATCAAGATGAAATTATTCCATATGTTGCTCCTGGGAAGTTTAATGATATTGATATGGTAAAATCAAAGAAATTTTCTGGCAGACTTTCATTTTTTTTATTGTTTTTATATTGTTTTCTTTTCAACGCTTTACAAATAGTAATAACCCCTGTTGGCAAAAATTTGGTGCAATTTTTGAGAAGTTAAAATTTATTGCATTTTTAACTACCCAGCCTCACTTTCTTTATTGTTTTGTTAACAAAGAGTTTTCACTAAAAAATGTGTTAAGCTATATTAATAAGAAAGTTAATGCAAAATGAAGCCAACTATTTTTAACAATTATGCAACAATTGTAATTTATATCCCGTTGGTAAAGCTAAGGGCATCATAGAGTTTTTTGTTGCCTCTAATCACCCCTAAAGAACAATCCAACATATGTCAAAGTGGAAAAACAAAGAACCAACATCTTGTAATCCTGGTTCAGGTAGAAAACCTAAAATTATAACTACTAGGAACATCAATTGTCTGAAAATTCTCTTGAACAACAGGTCTAAACTTCAACAGGAAAAATTGCAAATAAGTTCAAGTGTGATCATTCCTAGCTTGTAAAAACATTTCAAAACAAATGATTTGTTATTTAAAGAAAAAACACATTCCTGACTGCATCAATAATTAGTTAGAGCAGTTGCTACTGAATTGTAGAGAAAAAAATAAATATGTTGCTTACTATTCAGTATTAATTTTTTGTTCATTAGAATTTTCTTTGTACTTTTACTGCTTGTGTTTATTTTGTGCAAAACTTTTGTCACCAGGGGTTATAATAAACGTTTTTGAATTTTTCTGTGAATTTAAGCTGAATCAATATTTGTTTTAATTTATTCTAAGTTTAAATATTTTTGCTTTTGGTTTCAGTTACTGATTGGTGATTACAGTCTCAGTGAAAGTCAATCAAAAGTTCAATTTGCCCTTTGGTCTATCCTTGCAGCTGTAAGTTTCTTTTTGTATCAATTTTAATCTGAAACTTGCTGATTCACTTTTCCTTTATTAGTTTTGTGTGTTCATTTTGGCAACATAATTATAAAATTTCTTTGACCGCATTGTTATTAAATTTCTTTGGCTACATCATTATTATATTTTCACAGCCATTGTTTATATCAGCTGATCTTGACACAATGAAACAGTGGCAAAAAGATATTCTTCTTAACGAGTAAAAAGTTTCTTTATTTTGTGTTTTTTATTATTCCCTTGTGCACAGATCTTCCAACATTATTTAATAAGTTACTTACTTTAGGTTATCCTTGAAACAATTTAAAACTGTCAGGAAATTACCTCATGACAGTTTTTTTTTTTTTTTTTAATTTCATTAATAATTTTTTTTTTTTTTTTTTTTTTTATATGGAAAAGAGAGATAATTGCTGTCAATCAGGATGTTTTAGGAAGGATGGGAAAGAGAGTTTATAAGGTGAAAAAATATTTGTGTTGGTTATTTTTACTTGTGGGCTTGAGAGCTGGAAGAAAAGGTTGACTGGTTGTGGCTACCAATTTTTTTATGACAGGTTCTGGCTCTAGCTCCTTATTGATATCCAACTCTGGTCAAAATTTCAAAATTGTAAATGTATAAGGCACCAAGGTTCTGATGATCATTGCATTTAATTGTTATAACATATCAAGTATATTACAAATTAAGATGGAAAAGAAGAAATAGAATAGAATTAAATGACCTAGGCTTATGGTAAAGGTAAAAAATAAAATGCCTTAAGTTTTTTAATACATGTAAGCATAGTTTTTACTCTTAGACTTGATTAGAATAAAGGGCAAAAACATACAGCTAATCCCTAGATACTATTAGTATTTACTAATTACTATTAGGAATTACTAATTATTATTAGTAATTACTATTTAATATTAGTAGCTAACTGGACATAACTCTTATAATTCCATTTATATAAAAGTTAAAAACTGATTAATTTTCAAAACTGAATAATGGCGAGGGCCACCTCATTTTTAATATTATCTTCAAAATTAAATTAAATTTCCTTTTTAATAGTAATTTTACTTTACCTGCAATATGCATAGTAGTAATCCTTTAACTAAATTAAAAATTTTAAATGTAGTTTTTTAATTCAGTTATAAGAAACAAAACTTAAAGCCATTTCATTTTTTGTCCTTAAAAATGAAATGGCTTAAAGCAACTTTTCTGTCAAATTAGATCAGATCCAATTTTATTATTTTTGCTGCTGAAAATAGTGGCTCTATGCTAATTTGAGTTGGAAACAATCCAGTAATTATTCTTGCAATATCTCATAATTTCAAGGTAATTTTCTATTGCATCTTGATCTGATATCTTTGAATGACAGTCAATTTTCTCCACTTCAGCAAATGATTTATGTTCTGCTAGCTTAAACCTAATCAGTTCACAAAGGGGAGGATGTTTTGCACAGAGTTTTTTTTTAATAATTTCTTCAAAGTTAATTTCATTATCGAAAGTATTAGTAAAAAAAGATGAAATGCTTTCAATTTTTATTGTAGCTGTAATTTCTGGTCCTGGTTTCTTTATTCTGACAGCTATATATCACATGTTGCATCTTTTCTCTTGAATTTTTGTTTATCTGTTAACAGAGATCTTTTCATCAAAAAGAACTGGTTTTAGCTCTTACAAGTGTTCAATCATCCAACATGTGCTACCCCCCAACTCCCATCTGGTAGTTTGATCTAAATTTGCTACTTTTCCAGCTTGTCATTTTATTATTTCTGGTACTGCATTTTGACCAGCATTTCATTTAAATTGAGTTCTTCTTTTTCAGGCTTCAGTTCTTCTGAAGTTCCTGCATTTACATCAGCAATTTCTAATTCACTTTTTTTAATTTTTCTTGCTCAATATTATCTTATTCACTTTCTTTAGTTTCACACTTATTGTTTTTGAGGCATTATCTGTGACAATGCACAATACATGATCTTTTCAATTTCATACTTTTCCAGAATATCTTTAACAAGGTTATGAAGGTACTCTCTTGTAGCTGTTATCTCTTACTGCATCCATCCATTTTTAATTATAAAAAAAGCCTTTAAATAGTTTTTAAGTGCTAAATCTTCAGGTTTTTGTGTTCTAGAAAGTAAATACTGTTATTGTCTAATTAAACTTAATTTTTTTACCATTTTACCTAGTAAACCTTTGCATAGCTAGATTACAAAAGATAGAAAGAGAAAAAGAATTTTCTAATAGTTGATAGATTTAAAAGTTAGTAAAAAAAAATCATTGGTAGATGGTTACTTCTTAACATTTTCATTTTGTTACTTCCTAGTATAATAGTGCACATTTTAATTGCTGCATCAAATTGCATGCTCTTGTTGAAGTACTAACTGTTGGTTTTTAATTGTGTGTTTATATATCAAAATATTTCCTTCAGTGTCAGTTTCTTCACAAGTGCAGATTTAATGTTGACCATCTTTAGACTCATTTAAAAAGTGAAACAGACCAGAATTAGACTTAGGCTCTATGTTGTATAATAATAGTGGAAAAATGAAAAATGATTATTAAATTTTTTTATCTTAGCCCTTTTTTAATGTAAATGATAAATTAATAACTTAGGTCTATAACTAATATTCAGCCTGCAATGATTGATTAAACACTTATTGCACAAACTAAAATTTCTAAAAAGAAATAGACCATTGGTAATAATTAAGTATAGTAAATTGAATTTTTTTTTTTCACCTCCAAAGTTCCTATAGCATGTAGGCTAGGCCATAGCCTGCTGTTATAAAACTATAGATGGCAAAGTAGTTTTATTTAAAAAAGGTGCATAACACAATGTCAAAACCCAGGCTGTGATTTGATTTTGATTTTTTTTAAATTGAAATTGAGAAGCTTTAAAATTTAATTTTGGGAGGTTTTTTTGGGTTTAGCTCCCATCAAAAACCTCCAGCTCCTGGCTCTCCAGCTCTCAATCCCTAATTTTTTCCCTCCTCTTCCTCCTTTTCTTTTTTAAAATAGATCATTTATTATTATCTATGTGTAATAATTTAAAATTTTTAATCTAAAATAAATTATTACTTAATTCTGTGTTATAAAATCGAAAAAGATATTAAAAATAACTTAATTTTCAACATCTTTTTATTTTTAAGTGCAACTTTTATTATGGATCATTTAGGATGACAATCAACAGAACTGGGTCAGATATTTGGACAATGATACTGCTGCCGTAGCCATTTTAAGCCTGAGGACTGATATTCCTGTTTTCATGGAAGTAACTTTTTCATCAGTAAGTGGTTGTAGGCTTTAAATTTTTATCTGAATTGTAAAAAACTTAGGTGGGTGTTTTAATACCTGCAATTAGGTGTAAAAGTTTAGAGAAAATGTTTTCTTTTCAGTTTTTCATTGAAAACTTGCTTTTTCAAAAAGATTTTTATAAAAAAAATTTTTTTCTTTTAACAATTTTTTTTTAATGTAATGATAATGGGAAATAACATAACTATAAAAAGTTGAATAAAATTTAAGTATTAAAAATTAAGTAAAATAACATAATTATAAAGAAATAAAACAACACTAAGTTTGTTTTTTTAAATTTTTTGTTTTTTTCATATGTAGTTTTTGATGCTGAGTCCAAAAATGACCTCAGATTTTGCTGAAACCTGATATTTTGTGAAATAATTTTAGTTTAAGAAAATTAAAAAAGTTGTTTAAAGTATTAAAAGTGCTTTGAAGATTGCCCTTTTTTTTATGATCTCTGTTGTCTTTTCTAACCAAGAACCATATATAGCCTCCCATCATGGCAGCATCCCAGTGATCTTGATATCTATTTTCCAATTATTACAATCTCTTAATGAAACCTTCTACTCTGCTCTTTACTGATGCCCCCTATGTTATCTCTAAAAAAATTAAAATGTGAATGCAGTTTCACATAAGGCAAACCATGTTCTTGTAGCTTTTAATTAACCATGCTACAATATTTGTAGTTTAGATTGCTGTGATTCCCTAAAAAGTCTTGTTTCCTAATCAACTTTATATCAATAACTGCCCTGCTATTTCACAAACAAACAAAGAATTTTGTATATTTACCCTGATGATCTAAAAAAAAAAAAAACAAGCATCTTGAAATCTTCAGAAATTTCCCACATAAGTTCTCTATAATTTATTTTCTCAAGAAAATGTTTAACATTTTTGCAATGTCTTTTTTCATCTGTACAGAGATTGTCTAGAAGTACTGATGGAAATTGGGTTTGATTATGAAGTAAAAGTACTTTGAAGCTTTGAGTTGAGCTGTCTGATAAACATAGCAGAATGCATCTGTCAAATTTTTACAAATTATCTATTTGTCATAATTTATAAATTTAAATTTAAATTTCTAAAAAACAATCTGAAACAGTAAAGTGAAAAGTTATAGATACATAAAAATGATTAGAGTTTTGCATATAAAAAGACTTTTTACAATGCAGAAACCTAAAATCAGAACTATAAGTGTAACTTGAAAATGTTGGATGATGGGAAAAAAACTAATAGGGTTTTTAGAATCAGCTCACCAAAATTAGTCAAAAATAGTCAGGACTTTGAAATGGCCAAATCATGGTTCATAATCTTTTGTTGAGTCATATAATGACCAATAGGACAGGTGTTTGGGGTGACAATGTTATTAAGAGCAAATGAAATTAGGTATTTTTGTTTCTTCCAGGGTATAGATTAAATCTGTAGTATCAATTGCCTAGTTAAAGCCTTTACTTAAACTTTATAAAGCATGGATGGGACCATTTGATTTGCTAGATAGTAGAAAAATGGAACCCTTTGATTTGCTAGCTAATTAGTAGGAAAACAGCAGTTTTTTTTTAAAGGACTAAAAATGCTTAGGAAGAAGTTAAGCTGATGCACTTATCATAGTTAGATTTTATGCTGTGATCATGTCAAGCAGTTATTAATTGTAAACTTTTTGAGTGTCACTATCTGGCTAATCTTGTTCTTTTTTACAGTATTTTTTCTTTCTTTCTGATCTTATATTAGATTCTTTTTTTTAAATCTATTTAAATGTCTGCAATAAACTTTTACCATGCCAAAACCTGACAATTCAAGCTAATTTTCATGCTCTGAAGTTTGTTCAAGTTTGGGCTGTAATTGTTCAAGGAAAATGACTGGTGGAAGATTCTTCTGATTATAGTGTAGACAATGTTGCTGATGATGAAGCAAATGATATTGATATCGTTTTATTAAGCAGTAATTTTGAAACAGAAACTTTGCAAGTTCTGATATTTCAAAGTAATGGCATTAAGCACGATGTTAAGGTTAGATAGAGACATAGAAGTATGATATTTTTCTTTTTTGCCTCAATAAGAAGAAGGTAGTGATGAGTCAGTATGTGGTGCTGGCTTATTACCAGTAAATAGCTTCAGTAGGACCACCATTTACTCATAAAATCTGGCTGAGATTTACTGAAACTCCAGCTCTACTCAGTCTCTTAGGTGTAAAAGTTGTAGTCACTTAGTGCTTAGTCACTTAGGTGTAAAAGTTGTTTTCCTCTCCTTAAAAGTTAAAAGCAGGAATCTAAGCGTTTTCAGTGTGATAAAAAGAGCCTTTTTATGTGTGATAAAAGGAGCCTTTATATCACACTAAAAATGCCTGGATTTCTGTTTACTTATGACAGATTTGTAGGCATCTACTACTCTCTTTTGCACAGGACAGCATGTACAAACTATTCTTCAAAACAAAGGAACAGTAGGTACCATTATCAAAAAAACATTTCAAAACAAAGTTCTAAATATATTCATAAATAATTGTTTTAAATTTTAGGCTTTAAATTTTTTTTTTTTTAAATTAATCTAAGTAAATTTGTAATAAAGAATTTAAACAAAAAACTTTTTTTAAAATTTAGGGGCATCAAGATATTTAACTAAATAAATTACTAGTCCATAAGTTTCTTGCAAAAGTCTTAACTTCCAAGTTTAATTTAAGGCTTTATTAAAAATAAAAATGTTAAGGTGTATTTTCCACCGATTGATATTTTTTTATCTAAAAACTTTCTTAAGTTTTTGATTCATTCTAAATAGCCTGCTTATAAATTCAAGCAATTTTCTGAAATATTCTCTGATTAACAAGGAAAAATCTATCATACAGACCTTAATGTTTCTTTCTTAATAAAATAGCATCAAGTAATTAAGTGCAGGTTCTACTCGAATGAAGTTTAAAGCCCAATGTGGCTAGTTAGCCCCCTTTACCCTAGTTCCCAGGTTTTTGGATATTTCTGAATATGCATTATGTTAATTTATGCAGTTTTAATATTAAAGAAGTAATAATTTTTTTTACATAGATCAACATGAAAGGTCCCTTGTTAGTTCGTGACTTGTACTTACACAAAGATCTGGGTGTGTTTAATTCAACATTTAAAGCAATTGTTGATCCTGTTAGTGTTGTTATGGTCAAACTTACCCCTGTACATTAGTTTCAGTTATTATCTACTTTTGTTTTTATAATTATGTGTAATAGATTGAAGCAGTATTAAGTTTTAATATGTTTGCCTATCATCTATTTTAGCTTAAAAGTTGAATAAACGATAATTTTTGTTTTAATGTTTAATTTTTGTATTTTTTTTTTTTTTTTAAACTTGTAAATTTTTTCATTATTTTCTTCTTATTTTTTACTGAGTTTTTAAAAGTTATTTATCTGTTTTGAACTTTTGGCAATTTTGTTTTGAGTTATTTAGTATTTCTAATAAATTTTGCAAGTGAAAATTTGTTATAATGACTGTTGTAGTTCTAATAGCATTTGTGTAAGCGCATTATCTTTATTTTTGTAATTCTTCGTTCTGATCTGCTGTTTAAGAAAGTAAGCTTTACTTAACTTGAGTTAAAATAAAATTCAGTTTTAAGTTAAAATTTCTACATTATGGCAGTTTTCAGTGAATTTGTTTTCGATGATTTGGTATGAAATCTTTTATTTTATTTGCCTTTTAATTCTTTAAATAGAATAAAAAATGCAATGTTTGACGTTATGCTTTTGTTTGACAAAAGACATTTTAATCGTGCTTCAAAAGTTGCTAACTGGCTAAAAAAACATAACCTCACAGTAATGGTTGAAGATAATGCTGTCAAAGTTGAAGACGCAAATGTTTTTATAATTTGTTTATCAATGAATTATATGAATATGGAAAAATGTAAAGACAATATAAGAATTGTATCAAATGATGCAAATCGTGTCATTATTGCTATGTTTGAAGAGTTTAAACCGCCTGAGTCAGATTTAGTATACAAAAAGTACTGGTACAACATTACCAAAGAAATTGATGGGGATATGATAAAGTTTGAGTTTGTAATGAATTCACTACTGGATGAAATAAATGCAGCAATAAATGGTTTGTAGCCTTTTCTTATTGTCATAATATTAGTCATAGATATTAAATTGGAATTATATCAAAAGTGTTTGAAATAATGAATGTATAATGAATTGTCATAGATATTAAATTGGAATCATATCAAAAGTACTTGAAAAAAAGTAAATCAAATGTTTTAAGGTTGAATCTAAAAATTTTTTTTTAATTTTATGGTTTAAAGCTAGCATTCCTCTAATACTCTAATACAAATGTTTGTTTCCCCAAACAAACATACAAACGTTTTATTTGCATTTCAAATCAATCAGCTGGTAGTGACATGAAACACTGAGATTAAGTTAGCAAAGTAACTAATCCAATGCCAAGATGCTACCTTGAAATAAATATAAACAAGTTTTATTCATCGACTACTAATTTATTTTAAATTAATTTAGTAAAAGTTGATGGTCCCCCATATTTAGTGTTTTACATTCTTTTTTTTTTTTTTTTTGTGATAAAAGTCTGGCATTGAAAAAGTTTCTTACACACTCATTATTTATTTTGTTCTTTTATCATAATCAACATAATTGTTATGGATATTGAACATTACTAACATATTTAATACAGTAAACTTTTCTTACAGAATTTTTTCTCTAAACAAAAAGATATAAGCTAAAAATGTAAAGCGTTTAGTTTTGTGGGACAGCGTATGATGCTTGCTTCTTAATCAAATAAATCTTTTTTTTCTTGATCCTTATCTTGATCCTTTTAAGTAAAGTTGTTAGAATAAAATTTGTGTTTGTATGTCTATTATCTTTCTTTTTTCAGCTTACAATGAGAACAAAAAACGAAGCGCAGAAATCAATCTTTTTGTAGAAAAACTTTTACACAAACCTTTGAAAGGTAATTTTTACAATTAAAATGATTTGATAGTTAATTTATTTTAGGATAATTCCTTTATGGATTGCACTGCAAGGTCCATAAGTCAAACCATTAAAGTATTTTTTAGATGAACATCGCTAAAGTATTTTTTAGATAATCATCATTAAAGTGGAACTCTCTATCAGTCCTAATATTAAATATGCTATTGAAGATTATGTTTTACAAAAAACCATATCAATTCAGAGTATTGATAATTCTACAGTTGTATCATAAATTTCAAAATAGCAAGTTAAGTTTTTGAAAGTACTTGATCAAGCTTTCGAAGAGTATGTGCGCTGCTTTGAATAATTTTGTATACAATTTTGAATATGGTTGTATGAGGCAAAATACAGTACAAGGCAAAAAAGTCTTCACACGTTATACTTCACGTTGCGTTATACTTTACAGCTCCAGAATATTAGTTTTTGTAACGAGACGTGAGTTTTGTAAAGACGTATTTTAAATTGGTGCTGCAACATCTATAGCTAAAGTCTAAAAACAATCAATTTTTGTTGCGATCAGACCTCAGCCATACCGTTTATTATGATCAAGAAATTTGGCAACAAAGAAAGCAAATAAAGTTCAAAAAACGTTTAACGTAAACTGGTCTTTAATTAAATTTTGCTATACAATTGCATACTCAATTCGTAACTAAGTAATTCATTAATTCATGATTTTATAATTTATTTCATTAATTCATATTACATTAAGGCATGGCAATAAACTCTTAAACTGTGATAACAGTTACATATGTGTTAGAAAAAAAAAAACAAACTCTGATAACAGTATGTGTTACATATAACAGTATGTGTTACATATAACAGTATGTGTTACATATATGTTTTTGATTTAGGTGCCAGTTATTTATAGTTAGCTATACCATAAAAGGTTCTGCTAATGATATAAAAAATAAAACAAATTAGTTTGTTATGATTTTACAACTTGGTAACTAAGTTCTCCACGTTATTTTCAGGTTATAAAATACCTTTGTGTTGCAAAGTGACTAATACTACTAGTAGTGATCAAATTGTTTCAGTTTCGGTTATGGTTTTTGACAAAAACTTTGTACAAATTATTTTTTAAAATTTTTAGGTCACTTTTTAGCCAAAATGAACTATTTTACGTATAAGTTTTTCATCGTTTTTTTAGGAAAAACTAAGGCCTGATTTATCAATTAGCCATCATAAAAAAATTAATGTTAATTTAAAAAAACTTTTCTGCATTACGTAGTTGAAATGACACTATTGTTTTAATTTTTTAAAAAAGTCCCTACACCAACAAATATACTTACACCAACAAATGTGGAGATTTTTCAACAGCTGAAGATAATTTGACAAACAAAAGAAACAGATAGTTGCTATCTAACATGAAAAAGACTTTTTTTTGGAGAGAAAACTTACAATTGTCAACTTAGTTACAAAACGTTGTATACTGAAAATCCATTTATTGCGTCTTTTATTTTGTAAAAACTTTTGTTCTGGTTGAAACATCAGGCCAAATTTGGTTTCAATTTAAAACTGATTTCGGTCTTTCAAGAATTACTCTTAATATATAAATATTTCCTTATTTAATAAATTTAAAATAGGCCTTATATAGTAAAAACCTTATAATACCTTAAAATAACTTTAAAATAACCTTTTATAGTTGTGCTGTATGTTTTCTTAAGAGAGTTTGAGATTTTTTTCTAAACTAAGAGGGATTCATAAAGGACATTTTTTTAAAAAAGTGATAAAAAAGTATAGGCTTTTTCATATAAGAAAAAACTACAAAAAAAAGATACGTTGCCATTTTAAATTGAAATGTGCTAGAAAATGGTATGGTTTTCAGCTGCATAAAGCAGTAAGTAATGGAAGAAAGCTGAAATAATGAGTATGAAAGTTAGAATGTCAATTCTATAAGTTGCCATCACGAAAGTTACAGGTGCACCTGACCCTTGATGCTTACGTCTCAAATGACCCTTGACCCTGAACCTTGATGCTTACGTCTGATGTTTTAACCAGAACCAAAGTTTTTACAAAATAAAAGACGCATTAAATGGATTTTCAGTATACAACGTTTTGTAACTAAGTTGACAATTGTAAGTTTTCTCTCCAAAAAAAAATCTTTTTCATGTTAGATAGCAACTATCTGTTTCTTTTGTTTGTCAAGTTATCTTCAGCTGTTGAAAAATCTCCACATTTGTTGGTGTAAGTATATTTGTTGATGCAGGGACTTTTTTGAAAAATTAAAGCACCAGTGTCATTTCAAAACAAAGTATAAATATAATTTATATGAAACACTAGCGTCATTTCAAAACAAAGTATAAATATAATAAATACAATTTATATGAAAATCTCAAATTCTGTAACTTAAAAGTTAGGTAATGGTGAGATTCTTTTGATGTTATGTTTTTTTTTTTAGAGTACCTGTGGTTGACAGGTTTAAAACGAGTGTTAGATGACAAAAATAATGTGGAAAAGCTTTTTGATAAATATGAATTGTCAGATGCTGATTTGCAAACAATTATTCAAACTGATTATGGTGGAGGAAAACCTGCTCTAACATTCTTGGAAATGCTTCGTCAACGAAAGTTTAATGTGCCAATCTCAGAGTTGCACGACATCTGTATGCGGAATAACTTATTTGAACCTATGAAATTTTTAGAAAAATACAATCTGAATAATTTTATATCATCAATAACTGCTTCAGATATTTCGAAGTTGTCTGTGATGTTGTCACCTTTGCCTAAACGCCCTCAAGAAGATTGGATCATTGTGGCAGAGTCTTTTGATCTCGGCGATATAGTGCCTATCTGCAAGCAATCGAGTCGCCGGGTGAATTGTTATAGTAGAACAGAGGCTTTACTTAACATCATCAGAATGAAATGGCCTGACCATACAATTAGAGACTTCATGGAAAATTTGGTCTTGAGCGGTTTAGAAGAGGCTGTAGAAGTGATTCAAAATCAAGTTAAAAAAGTGGCTGAGAAAAAGCTTACTGAGGAAGCAAAGCAAAATGAAAACTTTTAACATAACAATCTATTGCATAAGCAACCTTGTAGGTTCGTAATGGTACAAAACAGAATGAGTGGTAAATAGCAGAGTCTATTGATCTCGGCGATATGGTGCCTATCTGCAAGCAATCGAGTCTCCGGGTGAGTTGCAGAACGGAGATTTGTAGAACAGAGATTTTTTAGAACATTGCAGAACAGAGAATTTTTTTTTATATCATCAAAACAAAACGGCCTAACATCAGAATGAAATGGCCCAGCCAACTCTATTCGAGACTTCATAGAAAATTTTATCTTAAGCTACTTAGAAGAGGCTGTAAAAGTGGTTCAAAATGAAATTAAAAACAAGCCGAGGAGAAAGTTGCTGAGGAAGCAAAGCAAAATGAAAACATTTCATAAAACAACAATTGTTTAAGTACCCTTTCAGACTAGTTCTAGTCAGAAAAATTATAGAAGTTAAATATTTAAACAAAATCAAGTGTAAATAGAAATGCAAATAATCTCTCAATATATATATATAAAGACAAGCACATCAAGAAGACTGCATTATTGCGGTAGAGTTTTTTGGTCTCCGTGACTAAAGAAGCGAAGTGAAATATTTTAATTTAGCAACATGTTGTTTATGTACCCTCACAGTCTAGTTACTGAAAGAAACATAAAGAGTGACAGAACAAATTCTAATATATATGTAAAGACAGACAGACATCTAAAAGATTGGGATTTCTGACTAAGTCTTTTGAGATCAAAAGAATCCAATCTTCTAGATCTTAAATTAATAAAAAAATTGTTCAAGCACCTTAACAGCAATTGAAAAAAAAAAAGGAAAATGTAATTCAGTTTTATGAATATTTTATTATATGCTATTGTGACGGTGGTGTTTTTAATTATCTCTGTTAACTATTTAATTATTAGTCCTCTTTCTTTTACATCTTCTTTTATTAGAAATATCTCTTCTTTAATTAAATCTTTTGGTTATTCTCCAACAATCAATATTAAAATCTCTTCTTCTTTTATTCAACTGCTTATTAAACTGCTTATAAAACTGCTTGTTCATCAACGTACTCTTCTTATCACAAAATTCTCTCTCCTTTTTTAAAATTCTTCATAAAACTTTCTTAAAACTTTCTCTTCAAAAACTTCGTCTTCTTTTCTTCTCTCCTTCTAAAGAGACGACCTTACTCATCAGTCGCTCTAATCTCTATCTCTCCCTCTAACTCTATTTTTTGAGTTGTTATAGTTTTCGGTTGTTTTTTCGGTTACGATATTTATTCATCTTTTATTTATGCGGCAGGACTTCGCGTTTACGTCTTTTCCCAGTTGTATTTAGTTTTTCTTACGCTTTATCGTTTACCGTGTTAACGAAATACGTCTTAACGAAATTTTATTTAACTTTTTTTCTTACGCTTGCAAAATATAATAATTGGAGATTTAAAAGTTTCTTTCTTGTAGTGTTTTGAAAGTAACTAATTTCTCTAACTTTTTTATTCTTGATGAAGTTCTCATACACAATTAATCAAACTCGTACATAGTTAATCGCATTCATACATAGTTAATGAGCATCAGAGCAAAGGTTCAAAGTTTTAATCTGTTAAAGTATTGAATTAATTTCGTAGATGAGATAAGATACTCTTGCAACTGATTATCTTATTCTTGAAAGATTAAGGAAAGCCATGATTAACATGTAATCTTGATAATTGAAATGCATTTCCTAATGATGGTGACTGTGCAATTAAAGGTTTTTTGTTCAACTTTTTTTATCAAACGTAATACAAAATCAATCTTCTTACATATATTGAACAAAAAGAGGACAAGTTTTAATTAGAATCTTCATGATCTTTTCAAATACTTCATCGATCAGCGGGAATGCTTGAAAAACAAAGTAAATCAATTAAAGGAAGTCGACGTCTACATAAACTCCTGCTTCCGATCTAAAAAGAAAGTAACAAATGATGAATTCTTTTTTTTTTATGCCACGCACATCTGTTAAGGGAATACAATCTGCATGGATTGTATTATTCACATGGTTAAATCAACTTTTGCGAGTGCTAAATCCGTTTTTTTTTTGTTTTTTTTTTTTTACTAAATTAAACAATGTAGATTTTGATAACATGCTTTTATTTCAACTTAAAAGCTATTATTTGGCTCTCCAGAACTGAATTTTATGTTTATACGTTTATTATTCCTTCCATGCGACAGTGGTAGAATGGGCAAATGCCACCGTTTATCATTAGATTTATATGAGCCTTTGCGAACTCCAAACGGGTGTTTCGGCTCTTTGCCGCCATTAACTGTGTTTTTTTTGTTGTTGTTGCATGATAACTATTCAAACCTGAATTGTCTAAATGTCATTGTATAGCATTTTCTGAAGTTACAACTCACATAATTATTCTTTGGCACTAACAAATTAGTTTGTTATCTGGTATTTAATAGTTTTACAATCAGTGCAATTAGTACTTTTGTTCGAGCGTCCAACTAAATGCTCAGCTTTAACAGCTTACTTTTATATTTAATGACGAATCATCGTACAACCTTTGAGATTTTATATTTTTACATAACTCACTTAGTGTAGTTCGAGCCTTATATTCAACGACGACGTTTTTGTTAAGATAAAAGTTATCTTTGTTATTTTTATACTTTGTTTTTATATTGTGTTATTTTATATTCACACAAATAAACAGTTAAAAGAAAATCATACAAGTGAGAACAAAGCAAAAATATATTCCTTATTTATTAGCAAATAGCATATCTAATTAAGGTTTTTAAGTTCAAATTCCTTTACAATCAAATTAACGTTTTTGTTTCCTGGAAAAGCGTTTTCTTTTACAACTTACATAGTCTTACAAGATGTTCATGAAATACATGATCTTTTTTTTGCAATTAAATCCAACACTTTTAAAAAGTAGAGCTATTAGAGCTAGTACACAATGGTCAGAATGCACAAAAAATGCAAAACTCCGAGACACTGATTGAAATTTGTTCGTTATTATTTGATAAGCCAATAAAAACCTTTTTTTTTTAAAAAAAAAATGACCAAAAAAGTTTATTAAACAGTCGCACGAAAATGAGCTTACTTATCGGTGCTTAAAATTTGACAATAAAAACTGACTTACCATGTAAAATCAAAGGTTATTTCTCTATTAAAATTCCGAAGTGCACCACATGAATTCAAAACATCCAATTTTCAATGCTGCCCACACTTGTCTGAAAATGAGAATAATTACTCCGAAAAGCACTGGAAAAACCCTTTGGTGGGAACGATATACACACCTTCCTGATATGAAAATACCAAAAATTGAAATCTTTTATGACCGTCCGAGAAAAAAAATTCACTTTGAAGTTTTCGGCATAGTCAAAAAAATTGAAAAATGCTGGAAATGTAACATTTTTTATCTTTGTAATAAAAAATATAAAAATAAGTCAAAAATTGTATGTTGACTGCTTTGAGAATCATAATAAAACAAATTTTGCTTTTCTGAACATTTTATTCTCAATAAATACAAGGTTATTTTTTCTTATGTAATCAAACATTTCTTCACAGTACTTTCCACATATTAAATTCAAAAAACAAACAGTGCATTCCTTTAATTTTAATCAGAACTTTAAATTCAAAATGATGATTTTCTTGAAATATTTCAACAGGTTTTCAAGAGGAGCCAATGCTTTCACAAGTTCTTGCTGTTGAAATCAGCAAACAATTTTATAGGCTTTGCAAACATTCTGGATGGTCTATTGGCCTATTGTATCTTTCCCAATATGTCCTGAAGTTGTGATGCAATGCCTCTGTGGCCTGCTCACTGTACTTGCCAAGAGGTTCCTTCCTGTGATCAATGAATTCATTGACATGAAAGAAAACGGCGTGAACTTTAGGGATCACACTTGCCTTTGGCAAAGAAAGGAAGGAATTTTTGAACTGCGTGATTTTTTTAGCATAGTTACTCTGCAACTGATTTCCAAAACAAGAGGACACAATTGCATCAAACTTTCTGAGTGTATCAATCCATGGAAAAACTTAGAGCGCTGAGTCTTCTTTAGCAAGTCTTTGAAGAAGATCAACATGTTTCAAAAGTTTTCGGCACTCATTGCCAGCAAACTGGCCTCCATGAAATGGTTGAAGCTTGATGTGAAGTGCTTTTGGCCATTCATCAGCTTTATCCCAGGTTTCTTTCAGTGTTTTAAACATATGGTTCACCACACCAAGTAAAAGATGAAGTTCCATGGGTGGGATCTTGTCAAGAACAAAAATAAAGTCATGCACATCTAAGAGTGGATCATAAACAACATTTTGAAACTGCTTGGCCTTCTTATGGTCCAGACCTGAATCTTGAAATGAAGCATAGCACTTTCTTATTTAGCCAAAAGTGAAGAGTTTTCCACATTGTGAAAAGTTACGGTGATCCGCATCATACCAAGTACATGGATGAGAGCTAGCATGGGATTGAAGCCCGCAAACAAGGTTTGCTAACTTCATGTCACAGGACAAAGAAAAACCTACTCCACTTGGAAAAATTAAAGACAAGATGCTTTTGAGATTATCATGATTTTCAGGAACATCCTTAGCAACTGCAACGAGAAGTTGGCGCTTAACTCCACTGTCTCTGGGTGTTTGAAATAACACAGCCTTTTTGCCTGGTGGTGAAATGGATGGAAGTCTTGTTTCTTATTTTTAAATACCAAGATTGACTTTAAGGAAACCACCTCCACCATTGATGCCCAACTTCACCAAGTAGTCACCTTGAACATGACTTTGCAACAAGACATCATTCAGTAGCTCAGAGAGATTTTTGCAGTGAACCACAAGTTGTTTTCTGGACTGCTGCTTGTCATTTGAAATGGATATGTATGTATGTGAAAAGTGGTCTGCTAGTTTTTTGATATTGTTGTTTGACAGTCCAGTGTTGTTTTGTATGCAGACAAGATCTTGAGCACGTAGAAGTGGCATATCACCAAACAGTCTCTTGGGGTTTGAAGGACCTTTAGGAAAAAAATTTGAAAAACACCAACTTGAGACACTTAAAAAGCACTGGCCTTATTAAAAACATTTTATGTAGTACTTTTACTGTTGAAGTATTAAGCAAGATTCCCTTTACCAGGAGTAATTGGCATGGGACGGCCTCCACCACTTTGCGCAATCCTAACAGTTCCATGTGATGAGGACTGTTTTGCTGATATAACAGTCGAGGCAACCTGTTCACTGGCTTTTGGATCCTTTGAAGCAAGCTCTTTAAGATTTTCTCTGAAGGTGTATTGATTGCACTGATGTGACACTCCTCTTGCAACAAGTGTGAGACAGTCTGAACATCTTCTTTGATTTTGTGAAGCTCCTGAAGATTCTGATTTGTCCTGAAGATTTTGCTTTGAAGTTAAAAAAAAGTTGTCATGCAGAATTTAACACTTGACTAAAACTGCTTTTTTCTGGAATTACAAAAAATTGTTTAGAATTAAATATTACTCACTAGGGCTTTGTAATAATAACAAAATATTTTTAAAACAATTTCTGACTTATTTTTATGATTTTTGTTCCAAAGATACATATTGTATCATTTTGCAAACTTTTTGGACAATGTCAAAAACTTCAAATAGAATTTTTTTTCTCGGACGGTCATAAAAGATTTCAATTTTCGGATTTCTCTTATCAGGAAGGTGTGTATATTTTTCCCACCAAAGGGTTTTTCCGGTGGTTTTCAGAGTAATTGTTCTCATTTTCGGACAAGTGTGTGCTAAACACTTGCTTATCAAAGCATCGTCTTTCCAAAATAATTTTATATTTTAAGATGCCAAGATTTGTCATCATAACTTGAAATTGAATTTAATTAAACTGCATGTGATTAATGTGATTAATGAATTTTAAAAAGTTTCATTAACGGCAAAAATCGGCTAAATGGATTTTTTTGACAAACTATTTTTAAGTTACTAGATAAATTTTCCAGATTTTAAAAAATTTTCCGAAAATATCATTACATATATTCTCGAATATAAAATTTTTTGGTCATTTTAAAAAAAAAAAGGTTTTTATTGGCTTTTCAAATCATAAGGAACAAATTTATATCAGTTTACTAACTATTAAAAAATCTCAGATTCTTGGAGCTTTAGCGCAATTTTTATGCGTTCTGATAACTGTGTGGTGTCGTTTTCTCTGTGATCAAGTAAGGTCAAATTTTGTTTCGCTAGAAATCTTATAATTGCATAATGCAATTGGTTCGTGACTTGAAACCTCGGGATCCAATTTCCCCCAATTATTAAATCAACCTGATGAACAAAACTTTGATCCTTTTGGTGTGTTCACACTCTTAAAGAAACGACATCACAGCAAAAATGATGATGGGTGTAGAGGAGAATAGGCCATCAAACTATAATAATTTTTTTCACCGTTATTCAATGTGCGGGAAAACCATTTCCAGATAAACCGGCCTGTCTCTTTTTCTTGATGCTAAAGAGCACTACTCTGAAAATGTTACTATTGAGAAAAGCCCTACGTGGAACTTGACGTCTAAGGAACAAGACATTTTACACATTTAAGTATAGCCTGCTCGTTTGTCCTAGTATTTCCTTCCCTGGCTCTTCTTTTATCACGATAAGTATTGCCACTTTCTTTTTCTCTTTTCATTTTTGATGCAAAAATAATAATAATATTAAATAATGATAATAAATAAGTTAAAAAAAAGCAATTCAATATTGTCAATGATATTTATAACAGTTAAGTAATAGTTTGATGCATACACAAAATATTTCTGATTTGAGTCTTTAAAAAAACTTTTAAAAATAAGTAAAGGTGTATTGATGGCGTATTAAAGTGTATTTCAAATTAATAAATTAACGATTAAATTTCGAAAACTTATTCTAATGATCGATTAGTTTTCGAGATTTTTTTTAAAAAACTTTACAATTTAAAAAAAACATTGCTTCTCCTTGAGATTTTGTTTCTCTTTTTTCATCAAATATGATCTTAAAAAAATATAAATTATAAATTGTATCATCATTTTAAGTGGTTCACAACTTAGTAACAAACATACAAGTAGCAGCACTAAAATTACTTCCTATTTCTATAGAAGACGGGGGGAAGACTTAGCACGAAGGTGTAAATCTTTTCTGAAGATCTTGGTCTTTTCCCAGTACTTTCAAGTAACACCACTTTACGTTTATTACAAGTCAAAATATCTTATTAGGATGAATTACAAGTTAGTCCTTTTACATAAAACTGAATGATACAACTTAATGTGATGTTTCCTCTTTCAGACAAAACATATCATATTTTATATTTCAGTTACAATATATTAGCATTTTGCTCTATACAACTTTGTAGTAAAAATAAAATAATTTTATCAGCTTTTATCAGATCATATTTATTAATGCCACAACACTTAACTCTACAATATTAAGAACCTGAACGATGTCAGTGTAGTGTTTTATTTCTTCTTTTTTTAAAATCAAATCTGTTCTAAATATATTTAAAAGTAATTTTCCAATAACATTTTTTAATTCCAAGGATCGTTGTAAAATACTAACTAGAGAATTCCGTCTTGCTTTTGTATCCAGAATAAGCTTAAGTTCTTTTCTTTAATCAGTTCTACAAATGTTTTCAAGAGTATCATTTTTTATGTGATGGTTTTCTAAACAGCTTGGCTGTTTTACGAACATTTAATACAATAATACTATTTCTAGTTAAACTAGATTCCCTCATTAACAGAGTGTTGTTTTTTTTCATTTCAGCATTGATTGTCATTAGCCGTAATTTACGGTAAAATAGCCATAATTGCAGGAAAACAAAAATGTTACTGATATAAACTTGGTTAGTTTTCACTTTTAATCCAAGAGCTACCTTTTACACTCATGTTTAAGAGAAAGCTTTTATCCAAAGTGTCTAGCATTTTTATGTATAAAATATCAGACCTTTTTTAAAAAACGTAAGCTTTATTTTTTTCACCAGGAGCGGATGCTAAAAATAGAGCTTTATGATATTCGACAGCTAGTTCCTATCTTACTTAGTTCGACAGCTGGCTTTTATTTTTATCTCTTTTGCTTTAGTCTCCAAGGACCTGCCATTGTTTATGGGGCTTTCTAAACCCAAAACAACTACTTATATTGGTCATAAAATTTCCTTGAAGCCATTCATTTTTTTTTTCTATAAATCATAGTTTCTACCACATTCTTTTAGTTTTTTCTTCACCTTTGAAATAAATATAGCTAAAGTAACCTTTCGTTTAATTTGTTCTCTTTGTTAATTTCTTCAGTTTTATTTCATTGCGTTAAGTAAATCCTTCCATTATCGTAATTTATGCACTCCTAATTCTAATTTATTTTAGAAAATTCTTCAAATTTGAACAAAAAAATCAAATTTAATTTTTTTTTCAATATATTTGAAATGCAAAAAGTTAAAAAATTATGTTGAAAGTAAATATAGACTTTTATTTAGCTTTTAAAAATTTCGGATTTTAACAAAACAAAAATCTCTAATTTTTCTGATTTCTTAGAAAAGCAGTGTGGTATTAAATTATAAAATATAAAAAATAACTATTTAACTATTTCCTTTTAACTATTTAACTATTTCCTTTTTTATCTAAATAAAACATCATTGTAGTTTAATATCGTTTAAAAAAAGGGTGCTAAATTTAAGAAAAAGTTGTGAGAGGTTTATTGCCATTTTTTTTTGTTTTGTTTTTTGCGCTGTAATATTTTTTAACAATTCAGTGGAGCTGCTGTGCAGTTTCAATAAAGCTATACATATTTCTGTTTTAAAAATGTAAACCACCAAAGTTTTGTAAGAATTAAAAATGTGCATGTATTGTTATATCATCAATAAAATCATCAATAAACCTTAATCAACTTGTTACTTTAAGTAACAATATGACCTTTATTTTAAAGAAAATCAAAACCGCTGACATCATCTCTTGATGCACTTGAACAAAGCAAATCACTTGGCAATTTTTTTCAATGAAAAAAAAATTTATCAACCAAAAACTGGAGAAAAAAAATTTAGAAAAAGCAATCTTAAAAAATTAAAACAAAGTCAGTCATAATTTAAATACAACTTTATATTTTGGTGAAAATTTTTACTTTACAATTACAACTTAAAGAAACTGTTTTTATATTAGTGATAGTTAAAATGATGGATTTAGGCTAGCAGCTGGAATTTCAGACCTGGATGACTTACTTGAGGTAGTTGTAGAGGTATTTTTAAATCCGCAGACAGGTCCGTTGTCAGGAAGTTGATGTCCAATGAGGAATGTTGAGTCGCACCCTAAAATATTGAGCACAACATCATCCACTTTGGCGAACTTTCTCATCAAAATTACTTGTTAGATAAAAAAATAGAATCTACCAAACATAACTGCATCTATTTCATTATTAAATATAAATGCATCTATTTCATTATCAGACAAAACTGCATTTATAGATCAAAATAAGGTTTGCATTTTGGAAAGGTTCAGAATAAATGATAAAAATGATAATTGGTAAATTGATCCTTTGAATGACTCCTACATTTATTGTAGTAAATCATTTAGATTTAGTTCTAAATTTTTAAAGTAAAGCTGGGTAGCATGCAATCTATGATATTTTTCTACCATGGAAACCTTAAATACACTGGATATTTAAGGCTTCCGAATGGAGTGACTTTGTTTTCTGGTTTATTATCTACTCTATTACATTTAATAAAGTGTGAAATGTATGGTGCACAAATTTAAAAAAACTTGGATGAACTATAAAAGAAACATAGGACACAAAAGTTATGGAGAAAAGCTAAAATCTGCTGTAGTAAATTTTAATTTAAACAAAAACTAACGTTAATATTATTTGTTATATAAATGTGTTTACATTATTGTTTTTTTGTAAATGAAATAAATAAATATAAATGGGCTATTTTGATTACCATAATGGCTGACTTTATCAAAACTTTGAAAAAAAGCCAAAAATTATGCGTTTTAATTTTGAAAATATACATATTTAGCACTTAGTTCAGATTTTTCTGACAACATATATTGTGTTTACTAATGCATATGATTGGTTAAATGTAAAAAAATCAGGAGTGGAGAGAGTTTCAACCTAGCGGTCAATTTGGAGAACAGTGTTGCTTCACTTTTTCTTACAGAATTTTTGTGAAGTTAGACATCTAGTTAATATATACAATTGGGAAGGATTAACTTGTAAAACCGGTAAAGATAGGCAAAACGACATTTTGACTCGACTTGAAGATTTATAATATATTTGAACTAAAATTTGGCATTTAAAAAAAAAATAAATTGGAATATTGTAAAAAATATCGTTTATATACCGATAAATATCGGTATCTCTCCTTATTTTTATGTATTCCGATAAGCCAATAAAAAAAGCCGATATTATCGTTTCAACCGATATATTTTTAAGTCAGTTATCGTTTGAAACAATAAGTTATCGTTTCATAGACAAACTCATACCGTTTGATATCGTTATCATTTCAAAATAATAACGATACGCAGACCCTAAATTACCATTAAATGGTGCGGCCAAAAAAATTTCATATTTATTATGTGCGCGTCATATAAATTGTGGGTTTCTTTTTTATTTTCAATCAGTCCTATTTGGAAATCTTTGCCTACATCAATTAGTTCAACAAATTGACAAGTCTACTATTCTTCACTTACATTTATTACGGTAAGCCATTAGGCCGGGTGAATAAAAATGAGCAATTGCTTTTACTCAGTAATTGGTCAGCTTTACGTGAATAGAAACTTCAACAACTTTTCTTAAGTTTTTATTCACGTAAAATTGAGCAATTACTGAGTAAATTGCTTACCTTTACGTGAATAAAAATATAAGGAAAACTGCTGAAGTTTTTATTCACGTAAAGCTGACCAATTACTGAGTAAAAGCAATTGCTCGTTTTTATTCACCCGGCCTATTATCATACTACCTCCCTTCCACAATAGTTGTCACATTTAGATACTTTTGGTCCAAATATTGAAAGGGTGTGTTATTTGAGTAATTTTTTTTAATGATTTGCTTAAATTTGTACAGTTTTAATTATTTTCTAAAAGTGAAAACTTAAGAAAAAAAAATTAGTAGCACTCACAACACAATACTAGTTGTATTGCAGTGTGAATCTGGCCAACAATTAATAAAGAACTTATTTCTGACTCGCAATTTTTTATTCACCTATTGATCACCTACTTTTAAGCATGGCCGCCGAGAGAGTGTGGGGATGGGGGGTGGACGGGGAAGATTCCCGGGGCCCCGCGTGTGTACAAACAATTTTTTAAAGTCATTTTGAAAATATTTAAATAGTTTTGACTTTTAAAAGATTTAATTAACTTTTGTTTTTCATTTTCAATGACCAGAGCACGCTTCTTCTGGTCCTGGGTATGTAATTGATCATAATGAGGGCCCCTTAAGAGAACTTCCCCGGGGGCCGAAATTTCTCTCGGCTGCTATGCTTTTAAGTGCCCAAGCATGCTAGAAAGCCTTGAGTAACCCTTTTCAACAAGCTATTACTTTTGAAAATCAGTTCAACAAGCGAGGCTGTAAAAGTTTAATCAAATGGGAAAAGTATTATGGAACAAAATTTAAGCAGCACGTATGACAACTATTGTGAGAACGGATAGTTGTGGATTGTGGATTGGTCCAATAAAATTTCTATTGTTATATTTCTTCTACTTAAATATAAATAGAAATAAAAAGAGATAAAAGCTAATTTTAAAAATTATTACTTTCATTTCAAGAATTAAGGCAAATAAACTTTAAATAATTAGGTCTTTTATTGAAAGCTTTATGCATGACTCAAAGATATCATTTTTTGTTAAGACAAACATTAGGGAAAAATTTCAAATAACTTTTAAATAATTAGTTCTTTTTCGGAAACTGTTTACTTGGGTGGGTAAACGCCCCTTATTTTTGAAAACCAAAGAAAATCAAATAAATAAATAAAAACGAACTTTATTTCAAAAGCATTCCTTACTCTATATCCGTATAAATCCGCAAAAGTAATATCGGTTCGGATTCCAATTCAAAAAAAATATTCGATTGCAATCCGATCCGATAGTAGCAGACCAAATTATAATCCGAGAAAATTTTGACGAACTATTTTCTGATATATTGTTTTCGAATAAAATAAATCCGTAATTAATTTGACTTTGTATAAGCCATGTAAATCCATTATAAATTGATCTTTGAATAGTGATGCACCTAATTGGATTAAACAAACTTGTTTTAAAATAAACTAGTCAAATCATTCATTCACCTTTCTAATTTAGTCTCTACTAGAGGTAGATAAGCTGTTGTCAAAAGCTACATCTTAAGCTCTTTATCACGCTGCTTTCTTCTTCTTACCTGTGACTTTGGCATCTAGCGGAACAAATAAGATACGCTTCTCATTAAAAACTTTCATTGCAAGGAGAAGCTTTGAGAAACTGTGAGCTACACTCGAGACACATCTTCTTCACTTTGTTTAGTTTTCTTTCTTGCCTTGCAAGTTTTATCGTTAAACTTAATAATTACGCAGTTAACTCAAAAATATTTAAACTTAAAAACTTAAAAAGTTTTGTCAATTATTTCATTGTATAACAAAGTTTTAAGAGACTTTAATTTAACAAATTGAAACTTATTCTACTGTAGCTAAAACTGCACACAACAAGTACAAGAACTTGTAATTTATAGAAGAATTTAAACTTGCAATCAAAAATAAATATTCTTCCTTTGTTTCACAGAGTTCAATCACCATCTTTATCTCTGTATGATGAATTGAGAGAAACTGAAACGTAAATAGAAGCCCACGAGTTACAAAATAAATTCTAATCACTGCAACAATGCAAAAGCTGTGCTTAAGTGCTTTTGTCCAGTTTACGCCGTTGTTAAAATTTTTGATTGTAGCAATTAAGCATCAGAATCTCGGAAGTCTCGTATGTACAAAACTACCATCAACGATGCTTTGAAGTCGATATCAAAAAAATCAGTCCCTTCAAGACCGATGCCAATTCTGTATCGGTATCGGTATCGTAGACCACACGATGCCTTCCGTACTGAGACCCTGATGCTTAGAACTTTCATATTGTCTGAATAACAAAAAATTTGACCGTAACGATGAAATTTCCTTTAATTCCGAAGTAAGTAAATACGGGATTCAAAATGATGCTCCGGGAGATATTCTCATTCATTTACGTCATCAGTGTATCCGAGAATAAAATGAGTTTCATTTGAATCGAGTGTAGGGGAGAAATACTCCTATTGAATTATAAAAAAACCCGTATCTGCGTCCCGCATTGCGCATAAATCTGTGATAATTTTACATAAGTTATTTTTGTAAACAACATGCGTAATTTATTCAATGATATATTAAGATTAATTTTATTCTTATTATATCATTTATTTAAAATATTTTTCAAAATATAGCCTAAACCATAATAGTTTTTTAATTATAAAAAATATCCACATTTCATATTGGATATTTTATTGAGGAGATTTTTTAGAATTAAAAAAAAAAAAATGCAAAAAAACTTTTTTCCTCTATTTTTTTGTAGAATTTTTTTTTATAAGAGATTATTTTTTCTTTAGGCAAAAGTTTTGTTTATTTGTTTGTTAGAAGGGGCGGATAGGGGGGAGATAGGGGCGAACGTAATACCGTGGATACTCTACTTTTTGTAAATCTATAGAAGAGAGTGGTCTAAAATGGGCCTCTCGGTTGAGACAGGCCCCCACCTCATCTAATCTTATGCTTAGCCAAATATTATTAAAATTTAACATTAGTATGTTGTTCAGCTAACCATAAGAAAACTATCCCCGGAAAGAAATAAGCCCTGTTTCACCCTCACTTTTAAAATCTTTTTTAACCCATTCTTTTATAAGCAATATTGAAAATATTGTCTTTAACAAAATGTTGATCAGATATTATAAAAAGGTAACAATTAGAGGAGTACCGGATATGATATCCGACCGGATAATCCGGTCAAAATGCCATATCCGGTCATATATTTGGCCGGATAAATCACTATAATATCCAACCGGATATATCATATATCTTAGATAATCTCTCATCCCACCTGTACACATATTGTTATGCTGTAGTAGTTTCTATCACTCAGTTACAGAAGAGATTTGAGCACATTCTGTCTCAATTGAGTTTACTTCGAGTGTCAAAATTCTAATATGGTTAAGGAACAGATGATTATTTATTACTAAAGTATAAGTAACTGTCAGTTCTTGATTAAAACTCGGGTTTTATACATTTATTAAATAAGGAACCCATTTTAGGCTAACACTAGGGTGAAATGGGCCCCTGGCATCTCTCTTTTTATCGGTTGCTTCTTAACGTAAGGCATAAATGCATCTTTAATTTTCAGATAACAAATTGTAGAGCATAAATTGAATATCCTTTAAAAAATTTGTTTTTAGGTTTGTTTGTACGAGGCTAGTTGATTGTATCATTTTTTGAAAAGGGGGATATTTTAGGCCACTCTCCCCAAATATTTAACAAATCACGTTGTTTAAAAACTGAAACAAATTAGGCCTATTAAACAGGCTATTTAAAAATGATATGATATTTTATTAAATTTGTTAAGTTATTGTCTGATTTAAAACTTAAAAAACAACTAGAATTAGACAGGTTCGTACCGAGCCAACTTAGCGCTTCGGGAAAGCTAGAAAAATTGTGCTCCCTTCCTCTTAAAAAAATTAAATGTTATTGTCTTTAACTCTAACATAACTTTTATTTAAAGAGAAGGGGGCGCAATTTATCTCATTTACAGAACAAAAGAGCGCTCTTTTGTTCACTAAATGAGCTTTTATTAATTAGAGTTTATATAAGGAGGCGCATTTTTAGCACAAGTTAAGATTAAAAAAAAAAGATTTCCCTTAAAATTTCCTTTATTTTTTTCTTAATTATAATTAATTCACGCCCTCAGCACGGCCCTGTAATTAGAATAGAATGGAACTAGATTTTTCATGTCATTTAATGTTTTTAAAACGATTTGTGGCTATGAAAATAGCCGTTTTTTAAACTTGATAGGGTTGTATCATTGACATTGGAAAGTATCACTGACACCCGCATCTTTGATTGAAATGTGGGCACACTCGCAATGATACCATTGTGGGCATTTTGTGCATTGCACCCAATCGTTCTTTTTAGAGGATGTGTTCTTGCAAATCTGTAATAATAAAATATTAAAAGTCATCCTTGTAATCACTACTACAATATCTATTACTCCATCAATTTCTCAAATTTCATAGACAGCTATAATTTAGATATAACTGTAAACAACTCAAAGAAACAAAGAAACATATGTTTATAAGGATAGAACCTAAAATGTAACAACGGCATATATTTATTTTTCGCCAACCAAATCGCATTTAATTCAAAGTGGACGAACAAAATAGTAAAGGAACAGGTTATTCCCTAATACAATATTGGAATAAAAATTTCAGCTTATTATTATGTTAAAATAAAATAAACACTTGCCCTGCAAATATCGTACAAACGTTCAAAACCACTTTCAAGGTTCTTTAAACACCTACCGCATAAAGTATCGTATATATATTTACGAAATTGTACTTCATTAAATGGATCATTGATATTTTTTTCTGAAAACACAATTTTAAAGAAAGTTAAATAAAATAGAAAATAAAAAAGTCGTGTAATGATGCATTTTTAAATAGTCGCAGACAAATTATAAGTTATGCAAACTATAATTAACAATTATAATTTATTGAACAAATAATTAAATTTATAGTTAATAATGCATAAATGAATTTATATATGCAATTAATTAAATATAAGCAACATAATAAAAAATTAGTTATAAATATAGAAATAAGAAAAGCTACTGGATAACCCCTTTTAAAATCATCTCGAACTAGTAAAGTTACAAGAGGAAATGCATACTGATTGGTGCAGTGTGTAGCATCAATACAAACAATTTGTGATGAATGCTTTTTAAACATTGATAGTTGATGCTTTGTTTGTATACCAACCACAAAGGAATCCTTATTAAGGTCAATGTTGTCATACACTTTTGGGCCGATAACAGTTTGTTGTCCTTGTGGCTTATAAACCAGAATGCTATTAAAATCTTCAGACTTCAACTTTTGAACAAGTAAAAAAGTTGAAATGCTATCATCAGGGTGAAGCCGACATCCCTTTTTTACTGCTCTGTTGATATCAGAAATATTCTTTTTTGTAAGAAGATGTGATTTAGTTAAAACAGCATCTTCATCATTTCTATTTTGTCTGTCTCCAAAACTTTCCCTAAGATCACGATAAACCGTATTTACAGGTACACCTAATGATAATTTAGTAGAAATTTTTTTTTTAATATTACCTGGGATAGGTTGGTACATGGTATTTGTAATACTAACACTGTGGTTATGAGTTTTGATATACTGCACATTTGTGACACCATTTTTGTTTACTGTGACAATCATTCTGGCAGGGCAGAAGGCACCTGATTTAACACTCCCTCTGTAGTACCTTTTATTAGTTTTTCTTGCTGGTTCACTAACAGAGCAATGCGGTTTAGAATGACCATCATTTTGACAAATAAAATAACTTTTTTTTACATCTTTTTTTATATTTTTTCCAGTGAAAAAACTACCAGTTTGTTTACTGAAAAAAACATAACTATTAAGATCCTCCTTTTCCTTCCATGCTAAGAATTCAGATTCTGATAAAAAATTGTAGGATTCTATGGAAAATATACCTTCATGACATTCCTCTATGTGTTTAATAAGTTTGACTTTTTGAAAAAATACTTGGCCGCAGTCTTGATAGTGACATGGAGTTCTTTTATCTTTGGATTGATCATCTCTAAAAATGGTTTTATGTACCTGTAAAGCATGTCTTTTCATATTATCTTTTCTTGTAAATGACATCATACAAGCAGAACAGATAAAACTAAAAACAAAAATTTTTAATTAAGTCTTTATATACTTTAGTTACTTATTGACATCAATTAAGTATTTTACCCGGGTTTTTTTAACTAAATTTCTGTTAAACTATTTAATGGATTGATTGATGACGATGCTGAAAAAAAAAAAATGTCATTTTTGTTTATAATTCACTACAGAAAACCACTAAAAAGTTTCATATTATCAACAAAATGGTTCTTTTAACTATTTAATTTTTGAAAAGGGGGGATTTACTCTCATATGAAAAAAAATCCTTGAAAGAGGAGATTTATTGTTTAAAAAAAACTTGACAAAAGTAAAACTTACTCTTATAACAAAAACTTTAAAAAGGGGAGAATTACTCTCATATGAAAAAAATCATTAAGAGAGGAGATTTACTCTTTCAAATAAAACTTGACAAAAGTAAATATTACTCTTACAACAAAAACTTTAAAAAGGGGAGAATTACTCTTACCACAGAACACCACCAAAAAGGTTCATTTTATCAATGCAAATGTTCTTTTTAACTATTTAATTTTGAAAAGGGGAGAATTACTCTCATATGAAAAAAATCCTTAAAATATGAGATTTATTGTTTCAAAAAAAACTTGACAAAAGTAAAACTTACACTTTTAACAAAAATTTTAAAAAGGGGAGAATTACTCTTCCACAAAACACCACCAAAAAAGTTCATTTTATCATTAAAATGGTTCTTTTTAATAATTTAGTTTTGAAAAGGGGATAAATACTCTCATATAAAAAAATCCTTAATTTAAGAATTTTTTTATATGAGTTTTAAAGCTTATAAGAGGAGATTTACTTTTTTATGGGACTTACTCCCACTATCGATATTACATAACAACTCAAAAAACTAAAAACCCTACCTTCATAAGGATTTATTTCTGCAGTATTAACAAATGATAATTTATCACTAAGCTTGTTAAACATTTCTTTGTTTAATTTCACAATAAGGTTATTTACTTTAACAACACCAGGAATTCAAAAACTTTACTATTCACGACAAATTTTCACGACTAAAACATGCGACAAACTTTATGCAGGTTAATTTACGGGCTAATGTTTACGTCGGGAGTATTTCTCCCCTACGTAAAATTCGTTTCATTTTAACTCCATTTCTTTATTCAGATTGCTTCGCTGATAACAAGACGTATCTAGCTTGTTGCTGAAGGTATTTTACAGATGTTGCATGTAATATATTTGTTTATATGCTAAACTTTCTGTCCCCTACAAAAGTTAACACTTATTTTACTCCTTACAATGATAAAGAAACGATAATGCGTACATTTTTTGCCGTTGTACAACTTGTGTCTTAAGCCAATTAGACAGTCTTAAGTTAGTAAGTGTCATTAATTTTTATTGATGCGTTTAATATTAAAGTAAAACATAATTGCAAAAAATAATCGGAAATTTCTAAATATGAACGAATAGTTCTCGATTGTTTCTGGAAAAAAAGCAATACTATTAATGCTGGATTCAAATATGACCAACTTCATCAATCAACTGCATAGAAATGCAACAATTGCAGAAAATCAGTACCCAGTGTATTACAATGTCAGTTTGGTACTGCAAAAGGAAAGTTTAACATAGTTAAAGTTTATCATTTTCTGGTGATATTCTTGAGGAAAAATAGAATAATTCTGAACTTGCCGTGATCCTTTTGTGATTATTGTATATTGAAGAAACCAATTTCAGTTTCAGATATTTGAAATTACCATGTAAATGCTGGTAAAGTTTTTTAATTTTAAAATAAATATGCCCCATACAGCTGATAGCCTGCAATATGGATTCACGTGTGGATATTGCAAATAAAAGCAAGGCAAAAAGCTGCAGTTAACAAAAATAAGCAAACATACAAATGGAATTCTAGCATAAAATAGGCTTTTTTGTTTGACCAAATGATGATAACACGTTAAGGTAAAATATTTGAAAATGATGATCAGTTTCTTGAAATTACTTGAGTAATCAAAGAAATATTTGTGAAACTCCCCATATCCTTGTCATTTTTTTACTAGACACTGACATGAGAAGTTTTGGTGCACTTTATGTGGAACTTCTGAGATTTAGCATTGGTAATGCATGCCCTAGAGTTTTCATAAAATCTCAGTAAACCAGCTATACTCCAAAGCAATAGTCCTTCTAAGTAAAAAAAACTTCAAGAATCTTAAAAACAATGAATTAAAATGTTGTTATCAATTGCAAAATTTGAGAATTAAAATGCCAAACAGACTCCAAAAAACGCTGTCATTTAGAATAATTTTATGCAGCATTAGTAATTTAGGCCAGAGTAAAAAATGTTCTGAGGAAGACTTTAGTCCAAAACATGATTGTTTGTTTCAAGACTTTTTCTTTGATTATGTTAAGAAAATTTCAGTTTTTGAAAAAGCTGATATGATAAATTGTATTTACACTAATGTAAAAGTATGACAAAGTTATTTGCATCATAGTTAATTTTTTACACAATTTTTTTATTTAGATGGATAAGTTTGACTTGATGCTTTCTTATTCTCATAATTCTAAAGAAATTACATGGAAGATATTTGAATGGTTTAAAAAGCATGGATTCACAACATGGATTGATAAAGAATATCTAAACACTGATTTAGCAAAAAATATATCTACAGCAATTGACAGCACTTCAGTGTTTATTCCATGCCTTTCATATTCATATGAACAATCTGATTGGTGTATGAGAGAATTAAAGTTTGCATTTGAATTAAAAAAACACATTGTTCCTATCATAGTAGAAGATGGCTATCAAATGAATAATGAAGTAAAACTTCATATTGCTGGTAAAAAATATTTTACTTTGAGAACTCAAGACTTTGAAGGCACAATGAATGAAGTTTTGAAAGCTGTAAAAGAATATTTAAGTATAGTTTTGTTTGCCAGTGTTTTTTTCTCTGATCTTTTAAAGATATTTGTAACCCTTTTTCTCAACCAAGAAGCCCTGTGTGTTTAAACCCATATTTTTTTGCATACTTTTGTCATTAATTTAAAAAGTAAAAACTGTTTTGGCTGAAAATTGTTTTGCGATCTAATTAAATACTTACTAAGTTTATCATTATGTATGGTAAAGATATACATGGTTAGTATGATAGCTTGTTTGATCTTGATTTGCTGAGTACTACACCTGTTATATCAAAGCATTTAATGACAGTAATATTTGTTTACTACAGTTTAGAAAACAATTCTATCACTTTTGCATTCATTTTTATTACCTTGATGCAACTTGATGATTTTTGTATTTTGATTGTAATTTTTTTTGCTTATGCTGTTTTTGATGATTTTTATCTAAAAATCATAATTTTAAATACAACTACAATTTGACTAGAGATATTGCATTTCAAATTTTGATTTATAAAAAAAAAGCTTTAAGATGGTTAATTTAATAGTAACAGCTATAGTATTAAATTACTATTTCCTATCCTTATATTTGTAATAGCTACTTTTCTCATTATTATGAATTTTTATTTTCATTGTTAATATTATTATTATTATTATTATTATTATTATTATTATTATTATTATTATTATTATTATTATTATTATTATTATTATTATTATTATTATTATTGTTATTGTTATTGTTATTGTTACTATTATTTTTACTATTGCTATTATTATCATTATTATTGTATTATTATTTTTACTTTTATTATTGTTATTATCATTACTATTATTACTATTGTAATCACCGTTATGTCACTATTTCAGAAATATGAACAGATCCTTAGATTTAAATTCATTTAAAGTTTTCTCTATAATTGATTTTTTTAGGTTCAACTCCGACAAAAAAAAGGGTAAGTTTTCTTATTTCTTAAATCTTTTTTTTTTTCTTTCTGTTTCTATTAAGGACTAGATATTCCAAGCTATCATAAGTTTTTTTTTTTTTATCAGTCTGATTTGAACTTATTACAACTTTAATCAGAATAAAGCTAGTTATGGTTAAGTGTTCAGTTGTAACTTAAAACTTGTTATCAATCTCTGAAAGATAAGTTAAACCAAACTTTAAGAATTTTAAAACTCAAGCTGACTTGTAAAGCATTTTTAGATGTTAAGACTTTTTAAGAAACAATTTTGTGTGGAAGTTTTTCAATAGTTTTTAATTTTTCAGATTATGAGCTTTATCTAAGTGTTTAATTTTGAGCTAAGAGCCTTATCCAAGTAACAATTTTTGTTTTTGTGATACAAAGTTATTGTTGGAGTTATTATTGTTAGTTGGGACTGGAGTGAAAAAAAGTAGGTCAAAATGAAATGTAGTTTTCAAAGATTTAAACTGATAATGATTTTAACAAATTTAAAATGATTCACCAAATAACTTTGTTTTAAATTTTAAGATCATAAGATTTTTTAAGAACTTTTTTTTACACACACTTTTTACATCAGATAAAACTGAAAATGAGAAATTTGATTTATGTTTGATGATAATTTGAAAAGTATTTTTGTTAGAATCCTGGAAGCTGAAATAGATATACAAAAGTTATGCAAAAACGTTTTTACAATTTTTTGTAAGTTTTTATATTAATAAATCAAAGAATTATGCACTATTGTATATCTTGAAGCTAAAAGATATGAAAAAGTTTAATGTATTTTACATTAAAAAGATATCAGAATAAATATGGTATTAAGATTGTAAATCTCTAGAAAAAATTTTACATTCCAAATTTTACTTTGCAGATCACTTATGAAAAATGACTACTAAATTGAAAAGGATTTTGTAATGTATAGATTTTTCAAAATTAAACTATGAAAGTTTTTTTTCTTTACAAGCATCTTAATCAGAATGTCCCTCAGATTTCCTAAATTTTGTAACAATAAAAGTCCTTTTTTTAACCTGAAAACGTTATTTATAACATGTAGGTAATGGTATTTTTGTGGAACAGGATAATTTGAATGGAATAAAGCTAATTTTAATGGAAAAAAAACAGTAACGGAAAAAGTAAAAGCCTGATTTTAAAACTTAATAGTTAATATTGCTTTGTTAATTGATTGGTTCGATGTTTTATAAGTTGTATTAAATACAGATTGGCAAGTATGAAGAGTTTTGCTTTAATATTGATTTTATGTATTCTAAAAACTTATGCAGATTACTAAATTGCATGGTAAACCCAAAGTCAAACTCACTTGACTGATAAATGCTCAAGTAAGCTTTAGAAACAAGCTTTTACAAGCATTGTAATTAAGAGTGTTTTGATTGTGATTGAAATGATTAATTACGGTGTTATTCTTAAAAATAGCTTGTTCAAAGTTTTTTAAAAGGAAATTCTTATAAGATATATTCAAGCTCTTTGAAAGATGATATTTCATTGCTTGTTGCTTATAAGCACTAATTAAAGATGTAGGAGAATAGTTAGGGAAATACTTATGTAAATTGAATATTTTAAGAACTTTTGTGCATGTAATTTGAGTTTAAAATGATTTCTGATATTTTTTATAAACATTTGAAAAGTTAGGTTAGTATCTTAAATTATACTTTTAATGCTGTTAAATACTTATCTTAAGTGATTTGATTATTTACAGCAATGCTTAGTGAGCATTGCTGTTAATGATCAAATACTTAATTGATCCAGAGGGATTTTTTTTCTCTTTGAATCATTCTTTTTGTCACTTCACTTTTTAGGATGTACCTGCTATTCAAGATGAGCAACAAGGTTTGTTTGTTAGTTATAAGTTGCTGTAAATATTTCAAGTTTTTTAGAAAATGGTGCAAACAAAATGAGTAAAAAAGCATAATAAGTAGATTATATGTGTTAAAAATCCTTAATTTGCAAGGCTCAGATTTAGCTATTAAAAGTTACAGTTTTTTCACAAAGTTTCAGAAATGTCTCAATTAATTATGTCCATCTTTCTTCAAGTTTTTTTTTGAAAAAATCATTTGAAACCATTAAAAGTGTTTTGATAAAATACCTCTTTAGTTAGAACTGTGCAACCCTCAATTCACCAGCATAAGAGAATTTATGTGCTAATATTGAAAGCATCTGCAAGTAAATTTATTAATTTTTTATGTTAAGATTTGTCCAATACTTTTCTTTCAGCTGCAGATGTTAAAAGTGATGGGCTTGTCCTAAATAATACTGATGTTCATATAATAAGACAACCTGGCTTAAAGGAAAGCTGTGATAAGGGAATCTCTGTTACAAGTGTGAGTATATAGCATTCTTGTTATAGCCCATTTAGAATTTGTTAATTACAAGCTATTTTAAAGTCTGCAATTCTTTGTGTCCATGATATCATTAATTGTTGAAAAGCTCTCTAATGTCTGTAATAAGCCATCTGAACTTTTGTAACTGGTGATTTTTTGGTGTTTATTGTTGTTGGTTTTTTCAATTTAAATTTAAATAATATTGGACTTTGTTATGTTTTTTGTGTAAAAGATGAAAACTGGGAAAAGGATAATCAGTTTTCAAACATATATATTAAGGCTACCCTAAAAGATCATCACCATTTTTATTCAAAGATCAAATAATCTGTTAAACTAAAAATTGTTTCGTATTATTAATTTAAGTGATAACTCTTATTGTTTCATATTATACAATTAGAGCATAATTGGAACTGCAAAGCTTAATTCTTCTGCATGTTACAAGTGCATGCAAACAAATTACTTCTTTTCTGTATAGATCATGATAATAAGTAGACACATACCTCTATAGTTTGTAATTTGAAACTAAGTTTTCATTTTAACTTTAAGCATGCTACTATATTTTGTAATATTGAGGCACACCAGAGACTTCAATTTAGTATAACACAATGCCGAAAAGCCACACAGGCAAAAAATACTAGTTAAAGTAAGCTTTCTTTTTCTTTAATAGAATGAAAAAGAAATGAAGAATCAAAAAAAAAAGAATGGTTAGTTTTTTTAAAAAAGTTTATAGCAATCTCTTTATTCAAAGTTTTTACATATTCAAAGTGTTGATTTAGTTTGTTATGTAGATTTATAAAATTGAATGCCAAACTATTGCTACAAATGTGTTTCCTACATTTGTTAAACTGACTGATTTTTTAGATTTGCCTGGAGAGTTTAGTAATCTTGATTTAAATGAGAGTGCAAAAATGTTATATGAAAGAACAAATCCAGATGGTTCTGAAACAAAACCCATTCAATGTAGTAATAATATCTCAGACAAATCTTCTACTAATATACCACAAAAAAGTTCTGCTGTTAATGATTCAGTTAAAAGAAGAGAAAATTTTGAAAAGGAACATGGAAGACAAAAGCTGGAATTGTCTTTAGATGGTAAAAATCTGTGACTTTAATTTTTTTTGTTTGATCATACTTTTATCATATTTGATTTATATTTGCCAGAAATCATTCTCATACCACGAGTCACAAATAAATACTTCTGGATTTTTTTTGAATTTTTTTTTAAACTCAAGAAGGCTGAATAAAACTTTTTAGGTCATTAATTACACATTATCAATAACAATGTTAGTGCACAGTATTGTAGAACTTTGTGAAAGGTTATTTTTTTCAACTATGGTGTGACTTGGCAGCTGACAAATCTATGACAGATATTGCCTACAAGTTCTTGTTTCAAAAGTCTTTTAAATATTTGTTTTAGTGAAACAAGTATTAAATTAATATGGTATTTAATTAAATATTTGATATTTATAACTTTTATTAAAAAAATTAAGCTTTAAAAATTACTTATATAATATTAGTACATAGAGCATTCTACTGTTATATTTCTTTATTTAAATAAAGATGTGGTAGGACTTTGGTATAGGTTAATAATATTTGTTCAAGCATTCTTTATTTAAAACTATTATTTTGTTAAGTTAATACCATTTTACTCAAGTTTGACCAAAGTGCAAATTAACAAGTCACTTAAAAATTTTTACAAATAAGTAAAAACCTTTTGACAATAGGTTTTTGTGGTTCCTTCTGATATTTATTTTCAAAAATTATATAATTTTTTTTAATGGGCACTTCTATGGTTGGTTGCAACATCAAAAATACAAAAATTTCCAAATTTTGTGCATTTGGAGGGGGTAGAGTCACTTATAAATATTTCAAAAACACAATGAGAGTTATCTTTGTAGCTTGATATATCTAATTAGATTATGGTTTGTTTCTTTTTTTTTTTGCAAAATATGATGGAAATGGTTGGCCCTACCCATTTAAATCATGTTGTATAAATTTGGGAGGTGGGGGAAAAGGAGGTTAGTAAAAGTTGTTTTGATAAAAGTAATTTTTAATCTTCTATAACCTGGAAATAAGTACCAGTTTGATGAACTGATTTTTAGTCATTTCATCTCTTGTAATTTATTTTTAATAAATCATAGAAAAACTAACTTTTAGGTTCACCAAATCTAATTTTTTTGCTTTTTTTTGTTTATCCATAAAGAAATCGGAGTTTAGTTTTCCCATCTTATAACTGGCAAGCTTTAGTGTTAGAGCTAATTTAAGAAATATTTTATGGAATTGAGCTAGTAATAAACACTTCTCAGCTAGGCTCATAACAACAAATCTTTCATTTAAATACCAAGTGTGTTTTTTTTAAGTGACTTCAACACAGCTTCTGCTGATTTCAGATTAAATTTAGAATATTGTATCATTTCATTAATAGCTTTAAGATCTAACGAAAAAGCTGTTACAAGTATAGGAGCTTTAATAAACATAAAGTAGTGCTGTAAATGAAGCTATTTCATGAATCATTTTTCCCTCTTGCAATGGTATTACATTAGGATTCAAACAACTGAATAGCATGTGAAATAATCTTCTGTGAAATAATCATTCCATAAATCTGGCATGATGTAAAGCCTATTTTAAGTTAACGAAGCTAGCAAACATGCCCCATAAAGTCCGTATGAAGTTCGATGTATTAAATAAAAACATAGTCCTAACAGCTTTTGGAGAAAATGTAGTGGTTCAACCTTGTAATGAGTGATTTTCTTAAACAACTGACTGACATTACAGATGAAAAACGATCACTATAAAAGGATAAGGGTTTCAAAATCAAGAGGATTCGATAGGATATAAAGAAAAGCTTTGCAATGAAGCGGAAAAAGTTTTCATTACATTATTTCACGATTTTTCATGATGATATCTTGACAGTTTTTTTGGCTTACATCAAGTACCTACTCCAGCCTCCTAATTTATGAAGCTATTGGACTGAAGGAATGTTTGAAAAATCACCTCTTAGCAGAAGAGTTGATTTTCCAAACACTCTGTAATTGTAATAGTACAATCCTGTTTTCTTAGTTAACAATTGTGTTAAGGATATTGGTTCAATTCGTTTTTCAGTAAGAAAACCTCACGATGAGACTTTTTTTGCAACTATTGAAACAATCATCATCATCATCATCATCATCATCATCATCATCATCATCATCATCATCATCATCATCATCATCATCATCATCAGCTTGTTAACTTCATTTTTATTCACACTAAAATGAAAACAGATTTTAAGAATTGCGAAAAAAAAAAATTTCTTCCCAAACATATTCAACATGATTTCAAGTAGATAGGACCGACCATTCCGATCAAATCAAACCGTATCAATCGGTTAAACAATTCCAATGAAATTAAACCATAATCGAAAATCAAATATATCAGGCTACAAAGATAAGTCTCATGGTGTTTTTAAGTGATTTGTGACCCTACCCCATCCACATGTGCAAAAATTTTATTTAGTTTTTAAACATAAATATCAAAAGAAACCACAAAGTTTTTTATGTTTTTTTCTTTTTTTGTTTGTTTTTTTTTCTTTTTTCTTTTGACTGAATACGTATTTAGATTTTCAGTTCAAACTTGCGGTAGTTGCTCTTACCATAACCTTTAAAATAACCTTTAAAAATACAAATGCTTAATTGTTATATTCTAGAAATTCGATACGAAATCGGTATAAAAGTAAAATTGGAAACTAGCAACAATGTTTTAAATATCGCTGATCATATCAATATAAAAATTGAAGATCGAACATCAATTACATTTGCCGATCATGGTGGCGGAAATAAACCTTATACGTTCTTAGAAATTCTGAGAATGTGTAATCCATCTCTTAAAATTGCGTCATTTCGTCAACATTTAGCTCGTTACTTCTTTAATGAAGCTGAGGAATTCTTAAGCAAGTATAACGACGAGAAATTTATTACGGATGTTAGTCTTAAAGATCTCAAAGAACTCAGCTTTAAGCTTTCACTTCTTTCAGGTTCAAATGTGGTAGATTATAGGCCCCTTGCTGTGGATTTAGGCATTAGTAAAGATATTATTTCGCGTATCGAAACTTCGGGTAAATATCCAGCAATATATAGTCGCATGGAAAAGCTGTTTGATAGTATATCAAAGAGTTTTCCTGAATATACAATAAGAGATTTTCTCATAACACTGGAAGAACTTGAGATACTTGATGTTCATAAATTAATAATAGATAAATTTATTGCGAAGAAGTAAATGCTGAGGGAAATCCATTCACAAATGAAAAACGGATTCCTAATTTTAAACTCATTTTTATGGCTATTGGCTATTTTTTATTAAAGCAGATTATTTTTAATCGTTATTTTTTTTAAATTTCAGAAATTCCCTTTTTTTTTTTTTTAATAATCGCTATTTTTTTATGAAGTATAGTATTTTTATTTAAATTTAGTATTTTTATTAAATTTTTTGTATTCTATAAATCTGGAAATGGCCATACAACTATCTATTTTATAATGTGCTCTAACGAGTTTTCAAAGAAAAATTCTTTTATTTACCCTAACAACTACTAAAGTGTTTAATTTTGACGACATAATTATGTTCACTTTCTATTTTCATCAAAATTCATTTTCTCTTTTCTTCGAGCTTAGAATTCTTTCCAAATGGAGTTAGGCACTTAAATGATACTGAAATTTGTTTGAAAAAGTCTCATATTCAATTCTGAGTGGATACAATAATGTCTTTGTTAAAACTTTGTTTAAATGAATGCCATTTTCATCTGAACCAGCATCAGACGATGCTGGTTTTCAATGTACTTGTTGTTCTGTTATTATAAAGCGGATTAAATTCTAATCTTTTTTAATACTTAGCAACTTCATTCGGTTTTGGTAAGTGTTACACCGTTGCAAACATTTTTTACTGTTTGAATTTGATAAACTAAGTGAAGCGGTGTGTATTTGGTCGAAGATTCTACTTGTCTTATAGGATATCTTCGGTAACCTTTCGCTCAATTTTTAGCATGATTGAGCATTCACTCGAAAAAAGCTTTTGCTAAAATCATATTATTCTGGTGAAAATTTTTTCTCTTAGTATTTTTACAAGTTTTATAAATTGGGATCATTTACAAGCTTATGGTATTACTTATCCGTATTACAAGTTATGAGGAATTGCAAAAGTTTTCCAATTAACGACTGTGAGACTTGTGATGCAACTTTTGGATTACGAGGTGCTAATTTTCCTTAAGAATTACTATTTTCAAAGATCCTCGCTTACACTCAGTTCCCATTTGGGTCGGATGAAGCCAATAGTCGGGCTGGATTATCAGAGACAAAACTTTAAATTTGTACATTTAGGGTGACCGTGTATTTGTGATTGACCAGTTTCAAATTTACCCTCATTTGTTAAGCGGTCTATTAAAATAGTGCCCTCATTTATCCTATAGTACTTTTACGACGTTTAGTTAACGACAAATCGTATTGCGAGTGAAAGGGATAAAAAAAGGTGCATTAGAGTCAGGATATTAGGGCATTTATGTTATGAAAGTTTTAATTCGATTGATCTCTCTAAAATATTTCTCGTTAGTAGCGTAAATATTCTTGCACTCCAGGAACACGAATAGCTTTTTGGAAGCGGTTCAGAAATTACTCACACAAATTTGTATTTGCTTAGTATGCTTTTGGTATCATCCGATCCTGTCATCAACTCACACAGAGAAGTTCCAATAAAGAGAATCGGGAAGCTTTCACATAACATAAAAGACTTCTTAAGGCTGAAGTTCCTAAAGAAATCTCCCTAAAAACGGGCTGCAAGACAGGGTGGAGTAGTTCTATCACTGCTCGTACAATTTTAAAAAACTATTCTAAAACTCGATGATAATTACTTGGTCCAAGATGATTCGACAGTTCTACCACATGACTTTTCACGACACGAATTTTCGAATCGTGTAATATCATCATTGCTAATGCCTTTGCTAAATCCACAGCAAGGCCTTTATAATTTTTCACCTTTGAACTGAAGGAGGAATAAGCTTAAAGCTGAGACTTCTAACATCTTAATGGCTGAGCTCCATCAGCGTTTCCTCGTCATTATATTTACATTACGTCATTATATATGCTTAATAATTTCTCAGCTTCAAACATAAATGATTTCCGATCTTCATTGTTTATGTTTATATAATCAGCGATTATCAACAAATTGTTGTCATGGTTCAATTTCATTTTTAGATCTCCGAATCTGAATAGAAATTATAAAAAAAAACAACAACTATAATATATGATAAAGTTTGATAATAATAATAGTAAATTTTAAACATTTTTCGAAAATAGATATTAAAAGGAACCACAAAAATTGTTAAGGCTCATTATCATTTTTTTTGTTTTATGCCCCATCCTAATATACATATAAAGATTTTCAGTTTACAAATTTGCAGTACTTGCTCCTTCTATAACCTTTAACCTTTCCTAACCTATAACCTTTAAAAATGTATCAATTGTTTTTTTCCAGAACTTCGATCCGTATTCGGAGATCTAAAAATAAAATTGGACTATGCCAACAATATTTTAAGAATCGCTGATTATATAAGGAAAAGCGATGAAGATCGAAAGTCAATTACATTTACCTTTCATTGTGGCGAAAATAAAGTTCATTCATTCTTAGAACTTTTGATAATGCATAAACCGTATCTTCCAATAGCATCAAATGCGAAGTATAACGCATTTGGTGCTTTTTAAAAATATATTTCGTTATACTTCGCATTTGAAGTATTAAACATTTAAATTCGCATTTGAAGCATTTCGCATTTAAACTAAGTTTAAAAGTGAAAAAAAAAAAAGTAGAAATTCGACAACTTTTTTTTTTATTTTTTTTAATTTTTTTATTTTAGTTTACATTATTTACATGTCGTGATTTAGTTTACATGATTTACATGTAATATAAATATATAAACTTGGAATCTGGAAGAAGATCATATTGATCTTGTCGCCAGAACCATATAAAAAATTACAATATAACTTTTAGACCATATAATACAGTTTATAACAAAATATTATTCAAAAGATTTGAAAAATAGTTAGAATAACATCTCAAAAATATTTCAATATATTATCCGTTGAAAAAATAATATTCTTTAACTTATTTTTAAAAACAGAAAAAGAGATAGATGAATTTAAATTAGGCTGGACAATTTTATTGCAGAGATAAGGTGCTCGATAATCTATACAAAACCAGGCGCGGATCTAAGGGGTGGCCATTGTGGCAATGGCCACATAGTTTAAATTTAACGGCAGCCATGTTAGTTTTGGGTTTTTTCGCTTAAGGAATATTCCTAAAATTTTTAACTTGTTTGCCGTAATTTACGGATTTTGGCTATAGAGATTCCTGCCATGGCCACAACGGTTCTTATTATACGTTACTTTGCGTGTAAACTGAATAATGGCTTGTTCAGTTGAACTATTTTTTTAAAAGCCAAATTGATTTTTATATAGTAAATTATTTGAAATCAGGTAGTTGTATGTTTTTTCGAAGATGATTTTTTCTAAAATTTTCGAAAACGTAGGAAGGATAGAAATAGGACGATAATTATTGATGTTTGATTTTTCTCCACCTTTATGAATAGGAATAACTTTGGCAATTTTTAATAGATCAGGGAAAACCCCTTGTTGTAAAGATATTTTAAAAACTTTAAATAGAATATCGCTCAAACTTTCATAGCAATCTATAATTATGTTCCCGTTTATTCCATCCGCACCGAGTGCTTTGTTTCTTTTTAGGGATTTGAAGGCTCTTTCAAACTCTTCAATTGTTAAATCTAGGGATAAGTCATGGGGAGAAAGTAAATTATTTGGAGTTGTCAAAAAATCATTAAAGGAAATATTTGTAGGAGGAATCCTAACAGCCAACCTGTTTCCAATATCAGTAAAGTATTTATTAAATTCTTTTGCTATTTCATTTGGATCATAAACACAAACATTGTTTATTTTAATCATTTTCGGAAGGAAATTTAAACTTTAACAAATTTTTTTTCTAATGAAAAGGAAACTTTATATGGTACTTAAGTTTTTAACTGAAAATTCACACACAGAAAAATTAAAAGTTGTTTGAAAATCTTGTTAAACTGATTATGACTTATGAGTGCTAATTCCCTGACTACCACTTTACAAGGAAAACCCTCTGGACAACGATTACCCAGCAAGCACACAACGTTGAAACAACGTTGAAATAACGTTGATCAACGTCGATCAACGTTATTTCAACGTTGTTTCAACGTTGTGTGCTTGCTGGGTAACAGATTGTAGTTCTTTTAACCTTATTTTTACAAATTGAACTTTATTCCTTTATAAAAAGTATATTATCAGTATTAAGTTATTCAGGAGTTGGAAGCGTTAAGAAAAATCTTATGTTAATTAAAATGATTAGAAATCTACTTTTTATGAAAAAATGCGCTTAGCTGGTCTACAACTGAAGTGCTCACCTTATAATTTGGTTGTGTTAGCAGATTCTTGGTGTTAAGTTGCTTGTACAGCATTTAGAAATATACTAAAATTGGTGAGCCAATACGCCTTAAAGCGACACTTACTATTAGAACAGTATATCGATACGGTGTGCATCAATATACAGTTTATTTGATGGAAGATTCAGTTCGATCGGATTGCAAGGTTCAATATTAATATTGAAGATAGGTTGTCAAGTTTACAAAAAGAAAAAAAATGTTAATAATAAAATGAGACAGGAAACATTTATTGAATAATTTAAATGGATTTGATGCAACGAACAAGTTTGCTAGAGAAAAACCTAGTAAAATAAACATTTTGTTAACATCATTCCACTTTTGAAGGCTTTTAAAGGTACTAAAAATATAAAACATGTGAAACATAGATGCTTAATAATGCAATAATGCTAATAATGCAAAATAACATAAAACAATAAAACATAAAATGCTTAATGCATAGATGCTAATAATGCAAGATATGAAACATAAATGCTTCATATTTTGAGCACCTGGCGTATTTTAAGATAAATTACAATGTTAAATAAAAATCTAAGTAGAATAAAATCCTTTTAAATTTTACATCAACTTTACCTTTAAAAAAAGAGATGTAATTGTGTGAATGTTTATGCATTTTCTTAGTTGTTTAAAAACTATAATACAGTTTTGGCTTGTCTATTTAGCATACGTGAACTGGCTTAAGATTTACTTGACTCCAATTGTGAAAGTAAAAGATTTCAGAATGAAGAAAAAGAAATTTATTTTGGATCAGTCATTAAAAAGGTACATATAGTGATAGCAATGTTAAGACAATCATCTAGCATAAACGAGGTCTTTCAGAAATATATAAATAATATATAAATGTATATAGGCTAAATTTCGAAAACAAATATCCCGAAAAATGGACTACAAGACAAGGTGGGGCAGTCTTCCATCACTGCTTGAATAAGTTTATCAAATAAAAAGTTTTGTACTAAATGGATTGATTGATATTTACCCATGACGAAGTAGTAATATTATCAGAAGAGAAATGATTTAACTGCCATCTTTATTTAAATGGTTATGATTTTTTGAAGAATTACTTAATGTTTTTAATTCTATTATAGTACAAGCATCACTTGGATCTGACACGAACAAATGGCTAACTAAACTACAACTTTTTTTTCGCTAAGTTTTTGTTTTAAATGCTTTAAGCAAATAGTGGGCATCGTTCCTCTTGAAATTGTATAAAATTTATGGAAGTGAAACTTCTGCGAGTTCTACTTGCGAATACACTTTTGTTACTTACAATCAACTTTTTAAAAACCACCATTACATTATTTGAAAGGAGATAAAGTTGCAATAAAGCGATAAAAAACTGTTCCTGAAATCCCGTTTAAGGTCAGTATAAGTACAGCTAAATAAATAACATTTTAAGAACTTTAATCCAACCCAAAATTTAATTAAAAATCTACTTTTGACATGCTAATATCTAGGGTTAGAGGACGACTAATGATCTTAAGTAATTTGTATAAATGGTAGTTTAAAAAGACCACATGAATTTTATAATAAAGATTCTTCATAAGGTAAGGTTCCTTGAGTCAAAATGATTAGGGAGTATTTAACATTTCCCCAGATCTGAGCCTAAATTTAGCAAATTGCTTAAAAAAGAAACCTTGCAAAAACAAACCAGAAGCAGTGCTTTTGGTTTGTTTTTATAAGGTTTTTTTTGTAAGGTGATCTAAACACTAGGAGTAAGTTTATTGATAATTTTTCACGAATAGATTTATTCTCACTATCAACTTCCATCATTATATGGAGCTAAAATAGTTCCATAAATGAAACTAAAATACTGCAGTTGTACGTAAAATGGTTCAAATATGATTTTTCAACTAGCTATTACCATTATATTTGGATATATTTGCCGTTATTTTTAGGAAATATCGCTTTAGGAAATATCGCTAACTTTATATACAATGTGGTTTTACTCTACATATAAGTTTACTTATAGATAAAAACATATCAGCAGTCATACTGCCTTGGGGATGATGTAGTCAACCTCATAAAGGAGCACTTTTTCGTGGCCCCTAATTGCATTACCCAATATAACTTTATTTGCTCGTAACACGTGGAGCATAATTGTCAAAGGGTCTAAAATTCACTAAATATTCCTCATGCTTAGAGAACAACGTCCGTCCACAAATATAGAATATGAATTTTACCAAAAGATATTTAAAAACAGCTTCAACATCTTGTTCGAATAACAACGCAGCGACACTTGCTGCAAATGTGACGAGTTCCTAAATTAACAACTGGTTCAAATTCTTAACAATCCAAAACTTTTTAAATAGAAAACTACTGTGGAAACAGACCCCCAAACTGCACAAAAGAAATGCTGAAGCATTTTTATAAAAGGCAAAAGACAACAACAAAATTCTTTCAAAGCCGTTTGGCTATTAGAAAAATCTTTTATGCCCGAGCAAAAAAGTTATTGACCTGTACTTCCATTAACAACTGCTCTTACACTCATTAATTATCCATGAAACCAGAAAAAAGTTACATCAGTACAATGTGGTACGGCGCAGACATCGAAACATTTTAAAGCAGAATGTCCATTGCCATCACAGCCCTTCCAGGAGATTATTTTCACATTGGGCACTCCAATAATCCTAAAATAAATGCATTACAGTATGTAAGCTATTATTTTGATTTCAGCAAAAGATAGGTGGACTTAGATTAATTATATTCTAAACAATTGTTCTGTGCACGACAGATGTACATTGTGACTGCAATGTAACAAAAAATACTGCAGAAAGAAAAAATGTATTATTATTTCAAACGCCTAAACTAAAGGACCTTTTAAAAGTAAATCACCAAAAGCATATTGGTTAACGAACTATTAACATATCGGTTTCCATAAAAACCTCAATACATCTGTAAGGCAGAGGCTTGATAAATTTTCAATTTGAACTTGTTTTTTTAGTGATTAGGATGTTTGAAGCTCCTGATGCAATTCTTCGGCATTTCTAAACCTTCTTAGCAAGCGTACTTTGTTATTGAGTTGCTTCACATAAGGGTCGGCGTTTGCTACGTTTTTTATTTCGAACAATACCAATCATATTTTTCATTTCAGAAATTTCATTCTAAACGATCACGAACGGACACTTTTGACGTCAAAATTTTTTTGAACGATTTCGATCGTGAACGAGCTTTAACGGATTTTTAACAACGTTTTTAAAAGTTAAACGAACTTAATCGAATTTAACAAACTTTATCTTTGTTTCGAACTTTAATGAGCTAAATTTTATTTAACTAAAATAAATGATATTTCAAATGTAATTTATTTATTTTCAGTCAAATTAGTATTTATAAATTTAAGTTAGAAAACTTGGTGTCATGAAGAAGATTAAATTCAGTAGAAAGTTTTAAGTTTCTCATATGAATTTACTTGAATATTTGCGACGTAAAGTGTTTTTGAACTTCAATAAAGATTGACATAGAGCCGAGCAAGTCGGACTAGTTGGTCTTGGTTGAGTTCCAGAACCAACGGAAAAAAATTGGTAGCTGGACCTGCTGCTGGCGGTTGAGTTGTGGCTACATCTGTTGGTGGTGGTGCGGTAGGTAAGAATTCAACTCCCAAGAAATCATCATCCTCTGCACCGGACTGTGACTGACTTGAAGCCTGACTTGACGTTGCCGGTTTTGATCAACGGGATCTTTTGAACGAAGCTTCCAGTTTGTAATTTTTACTTATCGAAATTTGGCTGGATATACACTAGCATGTCTATATTTTCTGGCATCAGTTTGATTCTTTTTGCAGTCACAATGTTGCCACCGCAACAAAAAATTCTTGATTCTCCCAAGATAATTTGGTCATCGTCATCCTGAACTGTTTCCGTTTGTGGTGGTTGGGCATTTGCAAACCATCCCTGGCATAGGCGCCGAGTTCACGGGGGCAACAGGGGCAGTGCCTCCCCAGGAAACTTATACTAATAATATATTATCACGGATTATCTCGAGGGCGAATAGATACTCTCGCCCTCATGATAATCCGTGATAATATATTATAAGTATAAATTTCCTGGGGGGGGGGGGGGGCACTGCCCCTCTTGCCCTCGTGAACTCGGCGCCTATGATCCCTGGTGTTTGGATACTCGTATATCAATTTTTGCTTGAATTTTTAGAACGTATTCAGGTAATCCAATTTCAGAATTCCACCAAAAAATTTAAAAAAACATTTACTGTTTGTTATGATTCGGAAAGGCTTGTTTAACTTACCTTTAAAGTAAGGATAAAGAATGTTAGCAGCAGCATAAGCAAAGGTCTTGACTCCATACTTTGAAATTTTTTGTTCAAATTATCAATGAGTTTTTGAAGAAAATTTTAAAGAAATCTTTTAATTGCTACTTCAGTTTTAGTAATTTTCAAGATGAGATGACAAGATGCTGTCTGAATTGTAGGGACTTCATCAGAAGAAAGGAACTCCGATATGTTTTTCCAGGAGATTAATGTTGGTAATACTGCATTCAAGGTGTTAAAGTCTTCCTCTGTAGGAATTTCTTTAGCAAGCTCAGCTCTGTCCTCATCTAACAAAAAATTAACTGATAGCAAAATTGTTTGTTAACGTTTGCTAAAGTCTGTAAAAGTCTGCTAAACTAATTTAACAGCTTTTTACGTTTATTAAAGTTAAAATAAATGCATTATTCTTTTTAGTGTTTAATAAAACTTAAAAAATATTTTTAAAAACTTTTAAGAAGATTTTTAAAAACTTTTAAGAAATTTTACCTGGAAAATCTCTGATTTTTTCATGTGCATCACAAAGATTCAAAATGGATTCAATCAGCATACAAGTACTGTTTTATCGTGTAACAACAGATTGAATAATCTTTTGATATATAATCGGAGTTTTGTCATTAGGTTTGTCTAGGGATGGCAATCCAGGGATCACAAAATCCCGGGATTCCGTATAAATTGTTGATCCCGTAATCCCGGGATTTTTCACAAAAGTTTCCCGGGATTTCGGGAATGTAATTAAAAAAGTAAAGATAAATAGGGATTAAGCTATTAAATTATTCGTACATCATAAAGTGTCTAGTAAATGTAGCCTTTGGTAAAATACTTGTTACATAGCTGTTTATTCTCTTTGCAATATTTTAATTAGTTTAATTTCGAATTTTCGGCTTCATTTTAATTACAAATCGTCGCACGAGAATTAGAGGGTTCTATCTGCTTTTTTTTATATTATAAGAATTTACTGATAAAAGCTTTAATTAACAATAAAAAATTAATTTAAAATTATAGAAATAATATTATCAGTTTAATTATGAAACATAAATTACAAAAAAGACGTATAGTTTTAATTGTAAAAAATGACAGGAATAAAACATTTTAACTAAGAAAAATTGAAAGTTAAATTTTCACAACAACAAAAAAAGTTAGAGCCCAATACTTTTTATGCGACGAAATGTATGCGTGATTCTAAAAAATTCTTCAACTATTCAAAGTGGTTTTTTTCAATTTCACAGTAACAGATTCAGTTTGAATTACAGATCTGATAAAGAAACGTAAATTGAAATAGTTTTAGAACTTTAGAAATTTAAAAAAGCATTAGAACTTAAGTAAATATTTTTAATCTATAACCTATAAGGGTAGAAAGCGTAACTGGGTTTTTATGCTTAAAAAATCGAACGCAATTAAACGACGAAAAGATTGACGCTTTAAGTTTTTTAAAGTGGTACTTTCAAAAATAAATAAAATTCTTGTATATTCATTTATATTCATATTATTTCTAATTATTATTTTTATCATATTGTGTTATCTTTTTAATGAACTGTTTTATAATTTCAATAACTTAGGTTCATTAGTTAATGAACTATTTTAGTTAACTAAAAAATGAAAAATGATTAATTTATTGATAATATAATTATATTATCAATAAATTAATCATTTTTCAGCGTTTAATGATTACTTTGTTCTTCACATGCTTCACCGCCAATGATTGTTTCTGTTTTTTAACAAATCCCGGGGATAAATTACTCAACCCCGAAACCCCAGGATTTAGAATGTCCGGGATTTTGCCATCCCTAGGTTTGTCTTCATGCTCGTTGTAATTCTTCACCCCACGTTTGATTCTTGCTTCACATTAGGCTGATTTGTGTACTTTTTGGGCCAGCCTTTTGAATGAAGCAACGGCCTTTTTAGTTTCTGGAAGTTCATCAATAACACCATTGATCGCCAGCTGTAGGCTATGGTCAAAACACTCTTGAAGGCTCACAGTGAGGATTGTCTAGCCATTGGGGGAATTTTCAGAGGACCGCGATGCCGGAGGTCGGCAATGATACACTAAAATTTGTGAATATCTATAAGTAGATAGGCGCGCCCTTCGTCATATATGCTAATTTCGAGTGTCTCAACTTATCCGTAGAAGGTACCCCAGGCAACCAGGAAAAGAGTTCGACCCGTCTCTTATTGCAGCAGGTCCATGTAGCTATTGTTAAATGAGTGTTGCCACCAATGGCAAACTATGGGACCCTTCTTGTACCCTAGTGAGAATACGGTGGAGAATTTACTGGATAGCCTACGAGAAGAGCTAACACAGATGGCAACGATAATTGAAAGCCAAGGCAGAAAGATGAGATAAAAAGATCGGTACTCCTATGAGGAAAAGATAGACTGTTTCATCTGAAAGAAACCTCTGAATGGTGACAAGGTTCCCAATTACCGCCACACGAGTGGGAAGTACTGCGGAGCGGCCCATGACATATGCAGCACCCAAATGTACGCTAAGCTCCAAGACTTCTTCCATAACCGGTAGTAACTCTGTCTCATTAGGAACTATGTATAGCTCTTCGCAGACAAAGCGCCTGGCTGGCCCATTAGTAAGAATATAAAGGGCGGGCTGCCCCTCCTATCTCAGGACTGAATCTATAGTGTGAGTAGCCATAAACCAGATAGAATTGGTAGCGCGGCGACGGCCAGCTTCCAGCTCTCCTGGCGGGTACAGATGACTCACGAGAGAGTCAGAAGATATTACAGAGACCTCAAGACAGACAGCTCTCCAAGCTGGTTGTGAGGATGTCTGAGAGACCTTCACAGTCTTGATTGCGTCTTTGGGTTTCACACCTTACAATCTTGTTGGCTTATCATTGAGGGAGGCTAACACTGATTGCTAGTCAATCTTTCTGAATAGTCCTGCGCCGCCAGCATTATCTCCTTAGTGTACTGCGCGCCGAACAGTCTTTCAGCAAGAGTGTGATTGAAACGCTCAACTATCCTTTGCTTGTGATGGTTTACCGGTAGCTGCTACCCACACCTGTACCCCGTGCTTCTTGAGGATCATGGTAGTTGCCCCGAGAAACTTGCAGGATCCACCTGAAGCAGGTTTGCTCACGTCAATGGACCGCAATAGTGTACGCGAGTGATAGCACCGGCGGCTTCTGCCACTGTCTTGCTGATGAGTGGCTCCGCTTCTTTTTAACGACTTGCCATATCAACAACCACCAGAACGCAGTTGTACGTGCCCCAACCAACTTTATCATGCGGCAGATACAGCAAATCCGCTTGATAAACTGCATTAGGTTTTTTCTCACCAACCATAGGCCTAGGTATGAAGTGAGAGGCTGGCAAGTAGATTTGCAAATATGGCTGTTATTTTAGCCATTCCCATGCAACCTTTTTTTAAACTTTCGCTGCTGCCGCGAGTTTCTTGATTACCGCGCCAGTAACTTTTTGGGCTATAATATATTAAAGATAGTCTCTTATCCATTGCGTATGATTAACCTGGTGAGACTCCAAAAAGAAGTTGGTAAACAAGCTTGCTTTTTTGCAAGGTGAAGTGGTACCGTATTAAACTCACAAATATTTTAGCGAATATATCTCATATTTCATATATTGTAAAAAATATTTCTTGCGAATACACCTTTGAGGTCCGTGCCAGGACTAGGGTTTGAACCTCAGATTGCTGGGCATGTAAGGCAAACGCATTAACAACTAGACCACAATGCCTTCAAAACAGAAAATAGAATCCGTCAAGTTTAATGAGCGAGGAGACTCTGGAAAAAGGGGTGCGCAGAGCTCACATGACAACAACAAGCCCTGGCGACCTCCCAAGAGGCAGTTAGTGGCGTTCTGTATACACACTCTCAAATATTAATCACATACACGGCACATTGAAGTGTCGAAAACATCAACGGCATATCGAAGTGTCGCTTGATGTTTTCGAGAGTTTTGCGTTTTCCATCTATCTTGCTGCTGGACGTTTTTTTCATGTCCGTATCAACAGTGAAGAAATAGGCCCGAAGTGTATAAGAACGTTGAACACTTCGACAGTAAATTATCCATCATTGATGGCAGCGCTTAATCCATCTTGGAGAGAGGCTGCTACCGCACAAGATGGGGTGTATAGAGTGTGATAACTCTTTGTAGAGGATTTGTGCCGCTTTTCGATGGTGCTGAGTAGGCTCGATAGAATACCGCATGCTGCTTCTTCACACGCGAACGCATTCCCAGGAATGGAGCCAATTCAGACGCTGGGACACTTGCAGCGATAACACCGTTCAGTAGACTAGTCTTATCAGAGATAGTGACCCAGACCGTTAGCCTTTTAGCGGTGGTTTTTCCCTTTTTTGAAAGTAATGGGTAATCTTCAGTGAGCTTCTTTTCTTTATATATCAACTGGAGAACCATCTGGAATCTCAGGGCAGACCTATCTGTAGCTGATAGTGTTGATAATGCTGTCTCTGAGGTCACGAATGGTGCGGATGGTGTTATGGAAGGTACGCTCATAAGGTTTGATATCATTGAGTAGAGCCTCTCTCCGGTCATTTTATGTCAGATATTATTCTACTCCAACTAGATCAGTGATTTGTGAGATTACATCATCCAAGTTCGCAAGCGTCATTAGAAAGCATCAGGTAGTCACGGTTTATAGCAGCAGTCTGTCATTCACCGTCACTTGCACGCTAGCATCACCAATAATTACCTCACAGTACTCGAAGATACGACTGTCTAGATATTTAGCGACCCCCCCAGGAAACATGATGTTTCTAGTCTTATGTAACGCTTTTGATTAGAGTGCTTCAACTTTCTAGGATAGGGGTAGTACGGTTCTCGATGTTGCCGTCCTCGATAACACAGCCCCCTTCGTGTCACGGGATTCCAATAATACTCTGGAATGGCGGAAATAGTGGCCTGACACCTCCATAGACCAGATAAACTTCAAATTCCATGAGTCTGGTTACACTCCTATTTTCCTAGCGAAAGCTATACTCCTGTTTAAGACTTGCAACCTTTAGAACTGCGCTCAACGATGGACAAAGATATTTTTGCTGATTCAGTGCACGATGTACCAGATAGCTAAACCCAACAAGGCAGTCGCCGAACCGCCTTTGATTAAGGCGTTGAGTTCTGATAACTTACTTGTGGTATCTCAATGTCTGGCTTTTTATCTCCTATATCAGACTTGATCAGATTTTTATCCCCTTTGTCGGGTGTTACCGGATCTGTAGACTTGTCTGTATACTTGTCTACAGACATTTTCTTCACCCTTTTGATTCCCGTTGTAATACCGAAAGCAGATGGTGGTGCTTGAAGAAGCTCATTAATGAACTCTCGCATCATTGGTGTACTCTCGCATCAGCCGCCAACTTAGCTGACAGATCACACACGGTGCAACCCCTTATGTTTTCTGAGATAGCTCTTAAACCTGCTTTAGTTAGACCTTTTGTGATTTCAGGGATTTAGTCAGCAGCCATGTTTATGGCAAAATACTCACCAGTTTTTCCTTCTTGCACAAGTCTGCGCTTGTCGTATCTCCAAGACCATGATTGTAGTCCCAACTCCACGGGGAGGCCTAATTCTTTACCAATTTCGTCCAAAACTCCCATATCAACATCAATATTCCAGGGATCGAAATCGTTGGATTTAGGTAGGGGAACACCCAATCGCTAAAAGATCCTCCTGATGGTATAATACACGTAGAATCTATAGAGTGCCCTCATGAAATGATTGCTACAGTAGAGCATGGCCATCGAAACCCCACACCCAGTGGTAGCCATACTCATCGCAAAGTTCTTCACGATTGTTTAGATGATCTTGTTCAGTGGGTCTCGCCATTGATCTGGAGGGCAAGGAATAGGGAAATAATAGGTCTGTAGCACGTTCTAATATTTTGCGAGGAATGAGAAGTCAGATTTTACATAGATCAGCGGAGACACGACGTCTTTGATGGTTAGAGGACGACGGGAAATCTTATTAGTAAGCGCTGGTTCGTCATTTGTGGGTTTAACGTTGCCTATTGACAATATCACACTAGGTAAGTGACTTGCCGGGGTGTAGACGAATTTTTGCATTGAATTTGTTGATAGAGTAGTTGTACTTCATGCCAATTTATATATCATCACTCCCTCTCGCGGGTGTCTGTTAGTGACGGTGTTCCTATGCAGTCTTCTTTCGATACGGAATTTTACGGGTCCCAAATCATGCCGGGAACTATACAATTTCCTGGTGGGACAAGCCTACCAGTAAAACCTGTATCTTCCATTAATATAATTATCTAGCCTTTTTTTCTAACTGCTATTGATCTGGCACGACATGGGTTATATTTTTCTACTGCCGCCAACAACAAGAGTAAGCCAGAGATTTTCGGCAAGGAAACCCACAACCTTGGTTGCGACTTCGAAGATCCAGACAATAATAGAGCTGAATATGTCAGGCAATGCGTCAGCAGCCTTTCCTGCGAGCCAGCGCACTACGTTTTTAAGCCTGTCCGTAATTCTGGAGTGTTTGGTGGTACTTTACCTGAACTATTATAACCAGCCTTTTGTTGTGGCGATAGCGGTCAGTACCCCGTCTATCGTGATCCCCTGCTCCCGGAATATTGCTCATATTTTTTGACATAAAGTCAATGTCTTACCCCTTTCTCTTGTTATCCGTCCGATTAGGTCGTGTATCTGTACGAAATGGCATTTCAATCCTTCCTTTAATTCCTTTATCTGAGCTTCTGCGTTAGCTTAATTTTTTTCGGCTTTATCTAGATTTTTATTTTCCTGTTCAATATTGCCGAACCTTTCTCCAACATCTTCCTCATTGATCATCTGAATTTTTCGCTCACTCCTCTTTATTTCTTTTCCAGGTGTCTTTTTTAGTATTCTCATTATCTATGAGCTGCCTGATGCTCTTCAGTTTTTTTGACGCTTCACCAATGGGATCAGCCTTAATCCCCGCTTCACTGAGTGATTCGTAGATTTATCAAGATTGACAGGGACTACATCGAAGCTTTCAGTTTCAAAAGATGGTTTTTACTTAAATGAAGAAAAATGTTTGATATTTGATAACTTACCAGAGTTAAAAAGTATATTATCAATAAATGTCAAGATGGCTCTGATTGACATTACCGAGTATATTCTCCGAAATAATGAATATTCAAATAACTCGTACTTTTATTATGAGAAATTCAGAGATTTTACTGAGGAAATCGTAGGAGATTAACAGTGCCTGTTGATTTGGAATGTCAATAGGTATTAAAATGTCAATCGGTATATAATTGCTAGAGAATATTTTGTGAAGTAATTGATAACACGTGCATTGCTTTTTTGTGGAATTTAACAATGCTTATTTCTGAATCATATTAAATATGAATAGAAACATTTCACACACTTGTGCGTCAAAAAACATGACTGAACAGAAAGATTCAACTGATTTTTCAACGCAAACAGCATGAGCTTAATTATGATTCTTTTCTTCATTCTCTAAAACGCTTCAAAGTTCTTAAAATTTTGTCTTTTTGTAAAGATTTTAAAGAGTCAAGGGTCCACAAAACTATTATATTGGCCATTTTGCCTTCATTGAACGAAAAATACCATAATTTGCGGTTAATTTTTGATAAATTGGAAATTTCTTCCTTAGATTACACGGTATCTGAAGAACTAAAGGTTTTGCTTCAAATGGTTGGAAAACAAACTGAAACATCAAAGCACCCTTGTCCGTATTGCACAACGTCATATCCTGACTTTCAAAAGGCAGATCATTGCACTTCAGAATCTTTGTGTAAATGCGACCAATGGATGGCTGATGGTGCAAATTTAAATAAAGCAAAAAATTGCACAAATGTTGTTTATCAAATTTTACTAACAGATGACAAAAACAAAAAAATGCTCGAATTTGTAAATATTCCTGGTCGACATGTATTGCTAGGTGTTGTAGACAAAATTTTCAAAGAGATTGAAAAAATTTATTTGAAATCAAGGAGTGTGGGTTAAAGCTTGTTAACCAATATCTATCTAAGATAAACATCAACAGAGTATTCTAATTCCTTTGAAGGAACACATAGTTTAGCAAAATATTATTGAATTCATTAACATGAAAGGTGGAGTCTTCTATTAATAAATAAACTTCTAACATTTTATAGGCTAAGGTTACTAACATTTTATAGGCTAAGGTTAAGGATTTCAATCAATTTAGGTAATTGAAAAAAGTTAGAGAGCACAACCCAAAATATATAGAGGCGCTAAAAAACGCTTTTGTTACTTACAACTACAAGCACTTTTAAAATAGCTTTCTATTTGCAGGAATGTAGTTTGTAAAGTTTAAAATATTAAATCTATTAACAAACATTTAGTATAATTTTAAAATCTAAAATATCAATCATAATCTAACCATAAAGAACAGAATTTTTTTTTTTTTTATGGTAATAAGTGATTGTAGCAAACCCTACTTGACCTCTAATAGCACCCCCCTAGGGTATGGTTTCTAAAAATCCTTTTCAATTTTTTTTGTTTTATGTTAAACTAGATCATAATTCATCGACAGATTTTAAACTACATCAAAAAAAATTTTTCGTTTAAAAATAAAGACCATTTAGAGTTATTTCAGGGGGTAAATCAGGGGAATTTTAAGCTTTGCATAGTTATAAACCTTAAACAAAAAGAGATTTTTTGATGAAATTTAAAATCTGTCGGTGAACGTTAATCTAGTTTATAATAGAACAAAAAAAAATTATTGTTTAAGGATAAGTAGTTCTAGGAAGGGGGCAGTTAGGCGTCGGGACGGGTAGGTTTAGCTCCAATTACCTTAATTTTTTGCAAGTCAACCTTATTCGATACCAGTATCAACATGCTAGAACTTTGAGTATGCCCCATGTCTCTTAATTACTTATCTTTAATAACAAAATTCTTGAGCACTCCCCTAAATTATGTGATTTCTTCCTGGGCCCCAATAAAAAAAGTTGTCTTTTACATTTTTTGAATGAGGAATTGTTTTCTGATGATAATCAAAAAAAAAAAATCTGGAGATAAGTTGCAAGGTCTTAGAGCATGTTCCTATGCATCTTGACAGCTTATTTCTATATTTTCTGACCATCGTACAACCACCTTTAAGATTTTATATTTTTTACATAATTCACTATGTGTAGATCCAGCATTATATTCAACGACGACGTTTTTGTTCGTAAACACTGCTATATTGACACGGTATTTTCTTTTTCAGCTCCTCTTTTATTACAATAAGCAACGCCACTTTCTTTTTCTCTTTTCATTTGTAATTCAAATAAGTAAATAAAGTAATAAAAAAAGCAGTACAATATTGTAAACGATATTTACATTTGGTTAAGTAATAGTTTGATAAGTATACAAAATATTTCGGATTTGAATCACTTTAAAAAATAAAGTAATGTGTAGTGGTAGCAAATTAATCCGTATCTTAAATTAATCACTTAACGAATAATTTTCAATTGTTTTTTAAAAGTTTTACTGTTTACAAATAGCACATTGCTACTCCTTCAGAATTGATTTTTCATTTTCCGTCAGACAAAATGTTTAAAGAACAAATTATAAATAGTATCATCATTTTAAATTGTTTGTTACTAAGTTACTAACAAACCAGCAGCAGCACTAAAACTTCATTCTGCTTCTAAAGAAAACGGGGGAAGACTTAACATGGAGGTGCAAATCTCTTCTGTAGAACTTAGCTTTTTCCCAGTACTTTCAAGTACTGTCAATTTACGATTGTTTTAAGTAGAGGTGTTCGAAACTCGAAGTTTGGAGTTCGAGTTTATTTAATAATCGAACTCGAATCGAATGTGTTTAGTTAATCGAATATAATTCGAATTTTGAACCTAAAGTTCGATATTTAAAAAGTCGCTGTAAAATAATAAAACGCTTCAAAATGGAGGACAAGAGAACAAGGAGCGTTATTTGTAGTTATTTTGGTAGGCGTAAATTTAACGATACTATTTTTGGTTTTTGTAAAATCGGGAAATGCAGTAAAAAAATATCTTGTCCTAGTTCATCTACAACTGGCTTATTTACTCACCTGAGAAGTTATCATAAGAAGGAATCAGGAGAGTGGGATAAAAAGGCATTAAAAGCAAAAATAATGAAAAAGGAAGGAAATAAAGCTGGAAAACAGCTGTCATTTAGTGTCACAGATATGTGAGCAATTAAAACAGCATTGACGTCTGATCACGAAAAAACTAAAGAAATAACACAAGCTATTGGGCGCATGCTGGCTTCTGATTACCTGCCGTACAATTTTGCAGAAGGGCAAGGTTTTCAGGCACTTATGAAATTCTTTGTTCCTCAATATCATATTCCGATCAGAACCACTTTCTCGCAGTATTGTGCCAACTATGTATAAAAATTTGATACGAGAAATAGCTGATCGCTTTACTACTAAGTTTGTTGGTATGCCATCCTATTGCTTTTCCACAGACATATGGTCTTCTGGCGCACTGGATTCCTATATATCTTTTCGTTTGATATATTTAACTGCTGATTTTCAAATGCGACCATATACACAGAAGAATAAACCGCTTATGGCTGTGTCACATACGGGAGTATCAATAGTAGAATTTCTTGAGAAGTTGAAATTCCGACTATTACATGATTCAACACCTTATGGAAGAGAAAGCGCCCTTATCAGCCAAAATCGTATTAACTGATAAGGTGGAGAATCTCACTACGAACGAATGGAAACTCGCAGAGGGTTATGTAAAGATTTTAACCACATTTTTAATTCCAGCGACCAGTGTCAATTCAGAGCGCCTGAACTCAGCATCTGGGAACATCGTTTCCATTAAACGAGCTTGTAGAAGAACTTATCTTTCTTCATAAAAATTTTGTAGACTTTTAGCATTAGGATAAGTATGCTTTGTTGATGATGAAACTTTTAAATGAATTGAATGTACACTTTCACTAGTTTGTCTAAAGATATATAGATGAGAATACTTAAGGTAACTTTTAAAGTTGTCAGCAACATAAAAGCCGATGAATAAAATAATTTTATTAATTTCGAACTCAAACTCGATCGAAATTTTTGCAATCTCGATCGAACTCGATTGAAGATAAAAAAAACTAATCTCGCACAGCTCTATAAGTCAAAACTCTTGGGATGAATTACAAGTTAGTCTTTTTATGTAAAAACTGTATGGTGCAACTTAATATAATGTTTTCTCTCTCAGAGAAAACATATTATGTAGTATATTTCATTTACTATATATTAGCATTTTGCTCTCTACAATTTTATAGTAAATATAAGATAATTTTTTCAGCTTTTTTCAGATCGTATTTATTAATGCCATGCCAACACTTAACTCTACAACGACAAGAACCTCAACGATATCAGTGAAGTGTTTTTTTTTCTTCTTTTTTTAAAAATCAAATCTGTCCTGGATATATTCACAAAAGCTTTTCTAAGACATGTACAAGAAAAAATCTGTGCGTGTTCTGATATGGTGTTTACGGAAACCGTGCATAATTTAAAATAGCTAATTATTTTTAAATGCCATTGTATTAATGTTATTCAAAATTTAAACAACTATGTTATTATAACAATTAGTTTTAATTGAAATGTCATCAAATCAAGATAAGAGGCGAGAAAAAATTTTGCATTTTCTCGTTGAAAATCCTGGTGTATCAAACAAAACAATTTCTAAAGAGCTGCAGATTGCTTTGAGAACAGTACAGAGCGTTGTGAAATGATTTAAGGACACTGGTACAATCAAAAGAAAATCTGGAAGTGGAAGAAAAAAATGTTTTGTTAGGCGAGATCTTGGTAAAAAAGTGAAAGATGCCTAAGACAGAAAACCGGAGATTTCTGTTCGAACTTTAATGACAAGTGCTTCAACTATACAAAGAGTAAAAGAGAAATTTTGGCTCTAAATCTTATAAAAAGAAAAAAGTTCCTCCTCGTGAAGAAAAGCAAGAAAATGTCGCAATTCGATGTTCAAAGCTGCTCTATAAAAAATTATGTGCTAAAAAATCTTGTTTGATTATTGACGATGAAACTTATTGTGCCTCATATTTCTGATCTCTTCCAGGACACCAATATTATTCAGCAATTAATTGTAAGAAACTGAATTCTTATTATTAATGGATTGGAATGCAAAAACTCGCTTAAAAATTCTTAGTTTGGCAAGCAATTTGTGAATGTGGTGAAAGAAGCTCTTGTTTTGTGACTACGGGAACAATTAACACCAAAATATACATAAAAGAATGCCTCAAGAAACGTCTTTTGTTGTTTTTAAGAACACACACGGGTAACCCATTGTTTTGGCTCAATTTAGCATCATGTCACTACTCTGGGACAACTTTAAACTGGCTTAGAGAATATAAAGCAGATTTCGTTGTAAAACACTGCAATCCACCAAATTGTCCCGAACTACGTCCTATCGAAAGATATTGGGCTTTTGTTAAAAGAAAACTAAAGTTTAATATAAAGGAAGCCAAAAACATTGAAGACTTAAAAAATAAACCGATTAGAGCTACCAAGAAAGTCCAGCCAAAGACTGTGCAAAAGCTGATGTCGAGTGTAAAACGTAAAGTGCGTGCGTTCTCTTCTACAAAACTTCACAAACTTTCTTAAGTGAAATTTAACAATATTAACATATGTTCTTTCAAAATATACATAACATTCAATACCGAAATACAATAGTTAAATAAATATCCTTAATAATGTCCGCGCAGATTATCTGGTACATGTCTAAATAGCATTTTATAATTCCAAGAATCGTTTTAAAATACTGATTAGAGAATTCCATCGTCTTTTAGTATCCAGAATAAGCTTAAGTTCTTTTCTTTGATCAGTTCTACAAATGTTTTGAAGAATATCATTTTCTAAATAGCTTAACTATTTTACAAACGTTTGATAGAAGAATACACAAGTCCACATTGAACTGGACTCCCTCATTAATAGAGATATTTTTTTCTTCATTCCATCATTCTATATTGTCATTATCATCATCAAGATCAGAAACAGCTTCTTGATTTTCATAAATAAATGAAAATATAAATGAACGAGAAAAGTCGTAAAGAGTTTTGTTTGGAGAGAAGATTATTGTCATTTTATCAATGTTTGTCGCGAGAAAACTGCAATGTGCAATACTAAAGATATTGAAAGTCTCCTTTTTTTTGTTAAAAAATAAAATTTCCTTTTTTTTTGTTAAAGCTCAAGAGCAATTTTTAACTTGGTTGAGCTTGCATAGCTCAAAACAATTGCCTTTATAGCATGTTGATCATCAAGGATTTTTTATTCCTTGAGCTTTTCAGCCGTTTTTGATATCTTTACTAGTGGTCAAAGATCTAAAAAGGATGCGATTCAAAGCTGTCTAACGAGTCAATACCTTTTTCAGCTTTTGTTACCTACTTTGTTAAAGTAGACAGCAGTATTTGACACTACAGTTTTTAACTTTTTTGAAACAATTTTTATAGGCAAAATATTATGATTTTGCCCTAAATGATATTAGAAACAAGAATTTGATGATTTGAAATATAAGTTCCACCAAATATTGTTTGAACTTGAATATTGATCAGTCATTATTTTTTTTATAAAAAATGCTTTCAAACTTCAGTTCAAACTTTTTCAGACAATTTTGTAAATAGCGTTTAGGTAAGTGTACAGAATATTGTTTTTGAATGCTGATTTCACACGCACGTTTTTTTTTTTTTTATATAAGAAACCAAGCAAATAGTTTTAAAAAGTTTCTTTTTTTAAGGGTACTATATTATAACTCTAGAACTAAAGGTTTTCTTAAGAGTTTCTTAAGTTTCAAATTATCAAAAGGGAGAAAAAGTAAATAAAATACAATTTGAAAATATGTTAACAAGTAAGAAAAACTGTTTTGCAGATAGTCAACTAAAATTATTAGTTTTCCATCAACATCATTTAATGCTAAAGAATTTTCTGATTTTTCCCTGAACAGAACACGATATTCTCCTAATTGTGTGTTGTAACACGTAATTTTACCACCGGTCGTAATATCCACGAATATCTCAATTAATCATAACGTGGTCAAATACCCTGTCTTTAGGGTTATCCACTCTTTCTGATAAATGTATATCAAACTCTGTTTTTTTTAGCCCTTCTTTTGCTAACATGTTTTCGGACACCATAGCACGTATTCGTGGAGCATATTGCATGAGCTCTTAGCTATTTTTTATCGGCAATGAGGGTGGCACAACATAATTCGGAAGACCATCTGGATTTTTTAATAATCTTTCAGTCCGTCTGCCGTAATCAAGGATCCAGGTTTTTCGAAACTTCTCCACCGAGTTTGTGAATATTCGTCACCCATCAGGGGCCAATGCTATAAACATAAAAAACGAAGTTTTTTCCGTAAAACACGAAGTTTTTACCGTAAAAAGCGAAGAAAAAAAAAGTCCATTGCTATAAACATTCAAAAAATTCCGTTTTTAAGATAAAAACTTCGTTTTTAAATCCAATGCTATAAACGAACAAGGGAATCGCCTTTTCAGATAAAAAATGCGTTTTTTCGAAAAAAAACTTCAGATAGATTTTTGATCTCAATTTTAGATATTTTCTTCGTGATTTTTGGCGGCCATTGCTGGAACAACGTTAGCGTTTCAAAATCATTGAACATTCTTTGTTTGTGTTTTTATGTAGATATTTTATAGATAAAACTGAAAAGGATTTTGGTAACTCCATAATAAACTAATTACTTAAAATCTGCATTTAATCGATTATTCAGTTCCTTGTTGTTTTTCCTTGTTAGGTTTTCGATAGTAATTTTGGTTAAACAAATTTTTCATAATGTTTGACTAAAGAAAAGTATAAATAGTCAACAAATATGCCATATAATACACAAATACACAAAAAAATAATACACAAATGCACAACAAAATAAAATGCTGTCTAAAGAACTTAAAATGATACTAGCAATAAAGATTAGAGAAAACAAAGAGGTTCTTCTTGGGAAGCTTGGTATGTTTTAATTAGCAAACTATTTAAATAAAAATATGTATAATTGCATTATATTTTATATATATATATATATATATATATATATATATATATATATATATATATATATATATATATATATATATATATATATATATATATATATATGTATATATAGGTAAGCTTTTTTAGGTATGATTCCTATTATAAAATAATATATTATTATAGAATATTTAGTATTTTACTATATAAGACTATATTATACTATATATTGATTATTTATTTCATCTACTTTTAGGTCCATCTATTACTATGAGGCATAGAAATAGAATTTGGGAAGACATAATGTCACATTTAAATAGTTTAGGGGCAAAAATTGAAGATATCAATCAGCTACATAGTAGAGAGTGGGATTATTTGCAAAGAGCTACAATGCAAAATTTTGCTAAGAGTCTAAAAACAGGTATAGTTTTGTTATATATATATATATTTATATATGTCTGTGTGTGTATATGTATATATATATATATATATATATATAATTAAATATTTTTGTATATATATATTATATATACAAATATATATATATAATTTTTTTTTTTTAAGGTGCTGCAGGGAGACAACTAACAGAATTAGATAATGTTGTTTTAGACATTATTGACAGGAAGTCAATAAATGTATCTGGAATCGATGTTCCTGATTTTAATATCTCTTTTTGTACAACAGATGATGCATTGTCATCCACTCCCAACCAACTTTCCACTCCCACTGCCACCCTTTCTTCATCAAGTAAAGAAGTAAACTTTACTTTGAAACAATCTTCTGATACAGCTTCTTTTATTTCGTCTATGTCTGGTATATTTTTCTTTGTTGGTTAAGACTAGTTGTGTTATAAAATACATATATATATATATATATATATATATATATATATATATATATATATATATATATATATATATATATATATATATATATTCTATTTCTATAGTTTATAGAGTTAATTGATTGTTTATATTAGATGCAAGATTTGATTGTATGTCCTCCCCTAATTTAGACAATACCACTCTTGTTAGTGACAGTTGTCAGATACTTCAAGCTAATGCAATTTATAAATTAATTTTTTTTAAATCTCAGTTGTTTAATTTAGTTAATTGTAGGTTTTAGACTTATAATTATATAACAGACAACATCAATTTGTGCTTAATTTTTACACAACTAGTATTTCCAAAACCATTAAAAACTTCTTATTTTTAAAGGAATCTAAACCACCTTTCTTATTATTTTAGTTAACTGATCTTGTTTTGACACCTAGAATTAAATTTTAGATTCAATTCAAAATAAACCATCAAGGGGGGCATTAAAAAAATTAAAAAGAAAACAAGCTAGAGAAAGTCTCCTGGTAGATGGAAGTTTTAAAAAATTGAAAGTAAGTGTTTTACGGTTAGAAAAAGAAAGATTAAAAAAAGAACAAGAATTAAGAGTAAAACTTCTGAAATTGGACGTTGCTCTCAGACAACAGCAAATTCGAAAAGAAAAGGCTTTAACAATATATTACACAACAGCAACAAAGCTAATGAATGAGAAATTGCAACCTTCAAACCAGCAACATTTTGTAAATACAGAAACGGTATTTTAAAATTAATTTGTAATAATATTTAGTATGACTTTATCATTAACAAATTTTTTGTATTTAGTATAACTTGTAGCTTGTATTTAGTATAACTTTATCATTAACAAATTTTTTTTGTTTTAGGAGGAAATTCTTGAGCATTAAGAGAAGAGCTACATCATAATTTTATGTTAAATTTCGAAAAATGTTGTATAACTATATTTAAACATTCACCTTGAAGGTATTTAACTGTAAAGCCATGACCAATTACATTTTTTAGTAACAATAAAAATATAACTTCAACCTGAAATTGTTCTTGTTATTTCATTTTTTTTATCACCATTACCTTACAGTAATAAGTTCTGTAAAACTTCACACAAACATTAAGACCAATGCTGTTGCGATGTGAAATAGATACAAGCATCACAACTATATATAACTATATATAAGGTATTGCATTGGCTAGTGGTTGATTTTAAAATTTAAACAAAACAATATCTTTCATATTTTAAATTTATTTTGTAATCTAGTTTAATATTAATACGATCATATCTTAATTTTATGCTATTAAGCATTTTTTACCTTTTTAAAATACTCTTAATAAGAATTGCTCCTAACAACAAAAGCTAACAAATCTCCTAATTTTTTTTTAAGCGTGTTCTATAAAAAAACAAAATACACATACTATATAAAAACAGATATAAACATATATTTTTATGGTCTAATATTTTATAAAAATTTCTTGCATTTATTAAAAAGTCATTGTGTGAATTTTTTTCCAATTTTAATTCAACTAATTTAGGCACAAATCTATGATCCATGTCCAAACTATTTTGATAGATCCTATGCTCTAGAGCAAATTGTATATGAATTTTTAAACAATACTTTTAAGTAAAGTAGTTAAGTAGCTGTAATCGTCTATTCAAAGCTCCATCATTCTGATTTTCTTGAGCTAGATTTTCATCAGCTTGTTCTTCTTCGCGTTCTTCAAAGTCATTACCGTTGTCTCCATGTTGAATACACAAGTTATGGATAACAAATCCACACATGATAAGCTTAGAGGCATCTTCGACCTTATGCAAACGAATTCCAGTTTTCAAAGCATAAAACCTGTTTTTGACAATGCCAAAACATCGCTCAATTATGTTTCTAGTTTTTCTCTGTGCTTTGTTGAAACGTTTTTGAGCTCCGTCTGGATCACCAGGAAAAGGTGGAATTAACCATTCTCGACATGGGTACGCAGAGTCAGCCAAAATTACAGCTCCATTAAATGGAAGCTCTCCAATTTCAAACTTGTTCCATAGGTTACAATTTCTTAGAACCTAATAGTAGTAAAATCACAATACTTAAATTTACTGTAAGTTACATTATAATACATTATATTAGTTAGTCTAAGTTACATTTTAATTAGCAATCATAATAGTTCAAATAGTATGTTCAATATGAACATACCGAAGAATGTCACGTACTAGTTGAATACCCAGCATTAGTGAACTAACAGTTGTAAAATATAACTTAGTGACAGGCTTACATGTGCATCATGCCACCTTCCTGGACTGTTGGTCGATGCATAAAATATGGACGTGTCGGGTCCACATACTGCCATTGCATTTATGCTATGGACATGATGGCGATTGATTAGAGAATCTTCATCTGCTTGAGGAGGGTTAGAAAGGAGTATATGAGACCCATCCAGAACACCACATACGCACGGAAAACCTCCGATTTCCATAAACTTTTGTGGAAGAGTGGAGCAATCATTCGGCCATTTTATGATCTCTTGTCGAATCTAATCTTATAAGATAACAATTTTTCTCTTTACTAAACTTAGTTTTTAATTTTCACACTAAAATAAAAATAATAAGCAACTTTATATGACATTGTAAAACTTTCAATAGTTTTATTAACTTAATACACTAACATTGAAAATAGCTTCTCCTACACTGTGTATAATACGATAAATTGTGTTGGTAGAGATTCCATGACAGTCTCTGAGAACATGAAAAAAAACATTTGTGCTAATAAAATGAAGAAATACCATTATCTGGAAACGTACTGAAATGCTTTTATTTCGCTTAGTATAATGTTGCAAATCATCTTTAAGCCTAGTTTCTAAAAAATCTAATACAGCTCTTGGTACTCGATACTGTTCTCGAAAAACGTTGTCAGAAACATCTTCGTTAAAAAAGCGACCATTAAACTAAAATGAAATTGAAAAACAAAACAAAAATATAATTTCTGCGCATATTTAGTATGATTTCTGATTTTGTTCGATAAAAAATCATTAAAAAAAAACATCAAAATTTATTAATTTTAAGTAATGTTTTAAACACCAACCTCTCGAGGCAATCGGTGGCGAAGCTCATTTTCATCAACTTCGAAATGTAAGTCTTCATCCGAAAAAATTAAATCCATGTTTCTACTTTAATTTTAAACAATTTTTTTAAACACCAAATACTAGAATGTAAAAATATTCATATAAATAGAATAGACAGCACAGCATACTTAATGACTAATAAAATTTATTAAGTAGGCCTACTAAATAAAATTTACAATAAAAATTACTATTATATTACCACAATATATTGCGGATAAAAAAAGTTCGTGAATTTTAGTGACGTATGCGTTTTATGCTTTATAGCAATGGCCGAAAAAAATACAAACAGCGATAAATTCTTCGAGATTACGAACTTTTTTTCGTACGTGAAAAATTTCGTTTTTACGAAAGATTTTTTTTCTCGAAAAAAACTTCGAATTGTTTATAGCATTGGCCCCAGTTGGTGATTAACCTCTTGATCAGAAGAAATTTACGTTAAAATTATTTTTGTAACTTGGACATGCCGATCCTATAATTATGCGTGGTTGTGGTGACAAATTACCATAAATGTGCCATATATAGCACATCTATGATGATCATTTAAAACCAAGTTATCTATTTTTAACCGATTAAAATTGTATAAATAGGGTAAAAACACTATTTTTTATATGTTGATTAAAAAGTAACACACCTATCCAAAAATGGTCCCAACCTTAATTTTGAGGACCAAAAAAACGACCGATGGGGCATTAGTCTGCAAGGTCTCCGGTATCACCAGATGTAAAAATTAAAATCTAATCTCTATAGCCAAAGGAGAAAAACACATTTAAAGTTGTAGGGGAACCTGTTGTTCCTTTGACCACGTTGTACCTTTAGTCACTCTGTCATATTGGCCGACTATTATCATTTTGCAAAAAATTGAAGTGCCATTTGAAATATTAGTCCATGACGACTCTTTTTACCTTAAAATATCATGGTTGGGGAAGATTGTGTTGATCCACAAGAAATTATTAGTTTTAGCTCTTAAAAAGTAAATATTTATGTTTATCTTATTTTAATAACAAAACTGTCATAAATAGTTGTTTGGCTAATTTATGATATTACTTACATTAACCAACATCTTTTTTTTATTATGGAAAAGTTTAAATAATTATTTCTAACCCTAAATGGGGTTTGAGATGATAATTGTTGAAGAAACCCATCTCATGTACCTTTGACCAGCGTAGGACGTTGTACCTTTGACTGGTTTGTACTGCGCTTTAATTTTTTGCGAACTTAAAGAGGACACTTTTATGAAATTTTTCATCAAATTTATCAGACAGCTGTACTCTTGCATGTAAAAATCAGCGAAAAGCGTACTATTACTTTCTTGCTGGTATTTTGAAAGTTTTAAATATAATATAAGTGATAAAATAATATTAACAAATTATATTTTTATATATTTCTATATCTTATGCATTGTTTTATTTAATTTATTGATAAATAAGAGTAAATTTTACACTTGACACACAATCCATTATTGGAATGTATATTTTTATGTACTTATAATGCTTGATAATCAGTTTTAATAATTAAGTTAGTTGGCAGCTGTAGCAGCTTGATAATTAAGTTGATTATATAGTTGTACTTGATTTCTGTACAGCAATAAGGAAGTAAGAACAAATAAATATATAATCATTTCTGTTAATATGTTTTAATCTTAAAATGCCAAGGAGTAAGGTTGGTGTTTTTCGTAAGAAGATTTGCGAGAAGGATATGTTTGATGCAGTGAATTTTGTTCTTCAACAAAAAATGAGTCTAAGTAAAGCAGCAAGACATTGCAACATTAAAAAATCAACTTTGATATATCAGTTAAAGCAGTTTAAAAAATCTGGAAGAACCCAGTATTCATATTCACATAAGAAACCAAAAAAAGTATTCTCAACAAAAGAAGAATTAATTTTGGTAAAATACTTGGCAGATGCTGCAAATATGCATTATGGGCTTACATTAAAGCAAATCAGATTCTTTGCATATGAGTATGCTTTAGCAAACCATAAAAAAATTGAAACTTCATGGATAAAGAATAAATGTGCTGGTGAACAATGGCTATGAGATTTTCGGAAAAGATATAATGATAAGTTATCCCTACGTAAACCGCAGCCAACAAGTCTTGGTAGATCTTCTGCATTCAATAAAGAAACTGTAAGAATTGTGTTTAAAAATTATAGAAATGTTTTAGAACGTTATCATTTTGAGCCATCAAACATTTGGAATTGCGATGAAACAGGAATTACCACAGTTCATGTACCACCAAAAATCCTAGCCCCAAAGGGCAAAAAGCAAATAGGAAGTATGACTAGTGCAGAACGAGGCAATAATGTAACAATGATTGCAGCCATTAATGCTACTGGAAGTAGCATTCCACCATTACTTGTATTTCCGCGTGCAAAATTTAAGGACTACATGTTGAATGGTGCTCCTCCTGGAAGTGTAGGAGCAGCTAATAAGTCTGGATGGTCAAATGAAGTCATTTTTCTGCAGTTTCTTGAGCATTTTATTAGTAATGTACGACCTTCGGTAGAAAAACCAGTTCTTTTGTTAATGGATAACCATGAAAGTCATGTTAACATTTCTATTATTGAATTAGCTAAAAGATCGGGCATAATTTTAATGACATTTCATCCTCACACAACCCACAAAATGCAACCCCTTGATCGTGGTGTTTTTGGTCCATTTAAAATATTTTATAATAATGCCATGAATAATTGGATGATATCACCAGGAAATGCTGGTAAACCAGTTACAATTTATGATATATCTTACCTTGTTGGTCAAGCTTATCCTCATGCTTTTGTACCGATTAATATTGTTAACAGTTTTAAATGTACTGGGTTTTTTCCCTTTAATGAAAATATTTTTACTGATATTGACTTCTTAGCTGCAACTGTTACTGATAGGCCAATAGTGGATACTGAAACTTGCATTTCTAATGATAGCAATGAGGTTGAAACCACTCCTGGCAATTTACCATCAACATTGGAAATTGTTTCACCTGAAATAATACGACCTCACCCAAAAGCCAAATTAAGAAAGGCAGCTATTTCAAAAAGACGTAAGGGAAAATCACGCATTTTAACTGATACACCTGAAATGAAAGTTATTTTACATTCAAAATCTAATAATGAACAATGTCAAAAACCTTTTTCAAGACAAATAAAATCCATGGCAAAACAGATTATTTTTAATCAACATTCTGACACAAGTTTAACTAATGAAAGTTTTGATGAAATTGATTTTGGAATAAATATACTTGACAATGAATCAGAAAATAGTGAAATTGTTTCAGGAAGTTTCTTACTTGTCAAGTTAAGTGAAAAGAAATACTCTAGACATTATGTGGCAGAAGTTATTGAAGTTGTTGGTTTAGTTTACAAAGTTAAGTATCTTAAGAAATCAGGAGACAATAAATTTATACGAGAAGATGACAATGTTTATGATGTAGAACTTGAAGATATTATAATGAAAGTTCCATCACCAAGTGTTGGTCATGGATCATCTAGACGCCAGTATCTTATGTTTGATGTTGATCTGACATCTTTTACTGTACAGTAATGTTTTTTAATATAATATATTTTATTTTCATATTTTTCATTGTCTGCATTAAAAGATTTCCTCTAAAAAGCATTATGGTCAAATCTAAATGAATCTGACAACTAAAAATAGTTTTGGTTGGGTTTTAAGAGGTTTCTAAGTTAAAAACCTATTTAGGGGATATTAATCTACTTAGGGCCAGATTTTTTGTATGATCATATCATACAAATTACTTCCTATTGATATCGACATAATTACTTAAAATATAAAACTCCGCCAAGTAAAAGGGTTTTAAAATCGGTAAACTTAGGTACAATGAGTTCATTTCTAATTGCAAGTATAGCAAGTTATAGAAATATATTTTTGCTCTTAAATTATCTAAAAGAGAGTAACAACTTAATTAAAAACATTTTGTACAATTCAATCACATTTGAAGTTTCCAATCTTAACCCGAACCGTCCCATGTAAATAGCATCCAACTGAAAAAAATGTGACTAAATCGAAATAGTACTGATAATTGATGTCATTTTCTTTTATTTACTACAAAAAAACAAAAAAGCAAAATCATAAGGATTATGACCGTAGGTGTTACTTTAAAACACGGCCCTAAGTACAAGGACAATGAATGACCCTTTGTACAAGACTAGATACAAAACAAAATGTATCAAAAAATCCAAACTAAGGGAGACTTATGTAATGCTGCAGTTAGTAGTTATTTTTCAAAGCAAAATTAATAAATTGAATTACAACAAAACGTTTTACTTGGGATTGTAATATAAAAGCGACAAGAAACAAAATTTTACTTTAGACCATCAAAAAATGTTTTTTGGTTATAACTTGCTGCGGCTGTGTCTTTAATTTCTTACAAAATGGTTTTATATAAGCATTTATTGACATGTGGTTGGCTAGAAATTTCTTTATAACATATAGCAAAGCTGTAATATGTCATGATTACTTATTAAAAGTCCAAATAATTCATAAGAACTTATTAATAACATTACGGTCAAAGGAACAACACACCTCGGTCAAAGGTACAACGTACATGTTGTACCATTGACTATTTGAGTACTTTTTTAAAAACGCTCAAAAATGATACTTATTGGTTGAATGAGAAAAAAGTCAAAAGTATAATTTTTGCGCAAAATATAAGAGAATAACATTAACTTTGAATGGTATAAATTGATTCAACCGTCGAGCAAAAAAACGCCCGGAAACAAAAAGTGGTCAGAGGTACAACAGGTTCCCCTATAGCACTTTGCGCTACTGAACGCACTTAGAGCCCCGTTGTAAATCTATTTTGTTTTTTTTTTTCACTTTTTGGCTATGGAGTTTTTAAAAAAAAATCAAAAACTCTTAACATATATGTGTTGGCTATAACCTGACAAAAACTCAGCTTTCTAACACTTGTGGTTTGTGTACAGGGACCTAAAGTATGGCACTAAAAGCCTCTTTAAAAAGAGACAACGGATGCTTTGCGTTTTTATTCTAAGCTTATTATCGACTAAGAAAGTTTTAAAATTTAATAGAATGAAGCCTTGACATGTATCTTTCAGGCAAAAAAAATAGAAGCAAGATATCTTTTATCTGTGCAAAGATATAGTTCTTAAAGTAGGAATCTCGCCTTCGAAAAAACGGCTAAAATAAAGCAGCTTTTTGTGGTTTTTATGCTTTTAAAAGATTCAAAGTAACATCAAATAACTAATTTTAGTAACAATATCATGTGACTAATGGATATGGGATTCTATGTTTGTTAGACTTCACATTTGTGTGTGCTTTGTCTGCAAAGAGAGTGCTTTTTTTTTCCTGATTTGTATAAAATATGGAGTAGAAAACACATAGTTAGAGGCATTTTTTCTAATTGTTTTAAATTTAAAACACATAAAAACCTCTTCATATTTTAGTTCTTAAACCCACAGGTTTGCTTTGTTGTTTTTGTTTAAAATGATTGGCCAAATATCGGAAATACACACAATAATAACAAGCTTTTTTAATTTAAATAAGAAATATATCTTTACTGAAACAAAAGAAAATCCCATTTAACGTTAATCTCCCATTGAAATAACACAAACATACAGACATGAAAAAATTTCCTTTAAAAAAAATTACTTTATGGTGGTTTATTATTTTATCTTCTAAATACTGTTGAGATTTTTTTATTTAGTACTTGCAAAATAACATTTATACTTCTGATTAATTTTTTGTAAACTTATGATATTTTATGAAACTGTAAATAAATGAATATAGTTTATAATATAAAAAAAATTTCAGACAAGAATATTTCTTATCAACAAATGTTATATCAAGTATTTCTAGAATGAAATTCTAGAAATCACTGTTTGACTGTTTAAAAAAAAAAAAGAATTATTAAAAAAATCTAATTCAAAGTTGCTTGCTGTTATTGTCAATAACACATTTCAGTAACTGGCCTTCATAACCAGGGTGGTCAGAGTTTCTTTTGAACCTAGCGAAACTATTAACGAAACAACCAATCGAATTTAACTAAAGCTATCGGCTTTTTTTTTTAGAAAAAGACTGGTTTCCCGCCTTAGTACACTTGAGTTGTGAAAAGATTCCTTCTCATCAGCGCTAATTCGTAAGGGTCTGCGTATCGAAACATATCGTATTACGATACGATACGATAAGGTATCGGAATGTGCGTATCGTAAGTTTTTTTATATTACGATAATATCGTACCCAAAAAGGTTGCACGATAAAGTTTCGATATTTATCGATTCATTACGATATTTATCGGTCAATTACCTAAATATCGTAACTCATATCGTAACTCAAACGATAACGATACTTATCGATTCATTACGATATTATTTTTTCCGACTAAAAAAATAATTTTTTTAAAAACCTAAGTACTGTCATAAAATTGCTGACAAGTGCACTATTTAATGTAAAAAAAAGAAATAAACAAAACTTTATTTGTAATTTTGATTTTTTAATTTATTCAAGACTTAAGTTGAAGCAAAAAACAGCTAAAAACAAAAAATAATTTTCTACTTGATAAATTGTTGACGTGACATGTTTAACACGTTAAGGTTTGTGCCTGTGACTTAATATAAGAAAAAGATTAAAATTTAATCTCAAAGTCAAGGTTTATTGAAATCACCAAATCACTATATGGCAAATTTTATAAGCTTTAAGCAGTAAAATAAACCAATGACGCCACTAAGGCAATGAACCAATTTAAGTTAGTCATCCATTTCAACTGCTGATGTAAGAGTTGAAGTAGGAAGTCCCTGACTTGAAGCAGCTGAATTCTGAGAGTTATTGGTAGAAGCCTCTTCAAACAATTCTTCTTTTTCATCCCGACTGGTTAGAAGCCATCTTTTGATCTGGACCTTAGGGTAGTTTTGCTGAATGTACAACAATTTTTCAACTTGTTCAGGCTGCAATTTTGTTCTTTTATAAGAGACAATTCCACCACCGGCACTAAAAGCTCTTTCTGAAGATGCTGAGGAAGCAGGTACACATAGCCATTTTTTAGCAGCTTGAGCAAGGAGAGGAAATTTGTATTTATTTGCTCTCCAAAATTCCAGCACGTCCACACCAACAACCCCTGGGAGTTTTTGAAATATTTCCCATTCAGTGACAATGTCCGACTTTGGAGGTGGAGCCGGACCAGAATAAGAAGTCATAAGTGCAGGAGCTTCTTCCATTCCAACATTATAGAAAGGATCATCTTCCGAAACATGACCTTGGATTTCAGCATGTAACCGTTCATCAAATAATGTTGTTGCAGCAATCCATTCCTGATAAGCATTGGATTGAGTAATCAGTGCCTCATAGGCTTCATCAAATCCACCCAGTTTTTTCAGAGCTCTTTCCTTGTACAAGGGATTAAGCAAGTTGGCAACAGAGTAAAAAAGGTTTTGACAACCAATGTCCGGAAAACGAACATCCAAGTTTTCCACCAGCTTTTGGTGAAGCATTTGTGCTGTTGGTGATGCTGCACTAGCCTTGATGAAATCCAGGCATTTGTGCCTCAATGTGTAAATGTTTGAGATAACGAGGTGAATGCTTACTTTTTCGTCTGCAGAGAAACATTCTGAAATCTCAGCAACTCTCCTCAGAATAGGCAAAATTTCGTCATAAAGATTGAATTCATCTTCTGAAGGAATGACTGGAGCTAGTTTGGTGTCATCTTTTCCAGGAATGTCTCTAATGGAGCTGAGGATACAACGCATTTTTACAATGCTTTCCAACATCATAAAAGTTGAATTCCAGCGTGTTTTCACAGGAGTGATGATTTTCACAAATTTCAACTTATCCTTGCTAACAACATCACTGTCATCAAGCAACAGCTTTAGCTAAAAATTAAAATAGAATTATAAGAAACATAACATAAAAGTTGCTTAGTACTATTTACTATAATAAAAAACTGATATTAACTATGTTATGTTTTTACTTTTTAAATGTTAACATTTTATCAGTTGAAAAACTTTCTCACACAAAGTGTACTAAGAAGTTTATATTGCGCTTGTATTGTATTAAACTATAAACTAAATTACTATAAAAGCGAAAAAAGATGTTAAACTAGTTACCTCTTTTTTAATTCTTTGCTCAGACAAAGATGACTTGTGGCATCTTGAACTTAATTCAGTTGCTCTTTGGATTGCTTCGTGAAGATCCAAACTGTCAAAACCTTTTGTTTCTTTGACAGTTGCTTCAATTGCCAAATTCAAAAGATGATCAGCACACAAAAGAGATGCATCTACAAAATTGCACTTGTTAATTGCCGCCTTCATATTAGCGGCTGAATCATGGACACACACAACGGACGAAACTCCATTATTTCCGGCCAACTCTGAGACATTCCTGAAAAGCAAAGTAAAATTAGTTGTTTGCTTTTTGATGTTTTAAAATATAAACTAATACTTTTGTTGTTATTTTAGATATAAACAAAAGTATTAATTTGTGACATTAATTTTAAACTAAATGGCGGATTTTGCTTATCTAAATAATTCAAACGATTAACTTAATTTACAGAAATTTTAACCTAATAAAAATTAAATACTAAAACATACTTATCCAGACGAAGAGCAATGGCTTCAGCTATATGTCGTCCGGAAAACGGAGAAACTCCAATCACAAACATCCTTAATCGGAAGTCTTCACTCACATAGTGCAATGTACTGGCTTGGTATGCATCATTGTTTCTACTTTGCCAGAGGTCAGTTGAGATTGCAAATCCAGTGGTCTTTGGCAATTCCTCCTTTAGAATGTCATCCACACAGATTTTCACATTTTTGTACAACAACGGCAACCTAAAATTAAAATAAAAAATTATTGGTATTTCTCGTTACATATCAATATGGTTACCTACTAAGATAACCCAAAAATAAATTGGTGTGGATTGGTCTTAAAAAATCTCATCCCAGATGTGTTCCTGTCCGCCAACTTGCAAATTGCAAAACAATACTTGCATTTTGCAGTAACAAGTCGCTCTTCATCTGGTGTAGTACTGACCTCTTCATCAAAGTGATTCCAAATTTTGCTCCTTGACCTTGGCATTCTTCAAAATGTTGTTCAATTACAAATTTAATACTAATTCAAACTAAAATTTTAATATCTTTCCTTATAAAAAAAAATTTATTTTAAGAGCCTAATTATGTACATCTAAGTAATTTAAAGAGTATCCCAAAAACTTTTTCCCAGAGAGTTTTTAAAAACGTTTTTATTACAATTAGCTAGTTAATTTTGGTTCAGTAGAACCGTAATTAAAACCGTAACCAAAACCGAAACCGAAGTTTGAGTGAAGCCGAAATCGAAACAATCTGAAACATGAAAGCCAAATCAATATCAAAATAACATGAAATAACTATTTTACTTAACAGTGTCTCATAACTCATTACAAAAACTTATATATTATTCAAATGCATCACTACTATGACTTGCCGATTCTGGCGCATTGACATTTTCTTAATACCGCATTGACATTTTCTTAATACCGCATTGACATTTTTATAATTCTGCAATCATGAATTGTGAATTCTGGCGCATTGACATTTTTATAATTCTGCATCCTGATTTTCTGCAATCATGAATTGTGAATTATGGCGCATTGACATTTTTTTAATACTTAATGAATTCAAGATGACGTCGTGTTTTTAATTTTCTGCAATTATTTTTGTTGACTTACCTTTTTGTGTCCTCGATAATCTTTCTGCACTCTGCGATCAAGCTTTTTGACTTACCTGAAATTTCTTTGTTTTCCTCGATAATCTTTCTGCACTCTGCGATCAAGCTTTTTGCATCTGCCTCTGCCTCGTGTTCTGAGCCAAAGAGTTTATCATAATCCATAAATGTAAAACAGGGTTTTAGTTTGTAGTGTCCGATGGCTAGCGTGTGAATGCTGTCTTGTAAGATGTGTCTTTTATCGTCATTAGCGCTGAGAGCGACTTTGTTGATCTCTTCGGTGTAAATGTTATGCTGATGTGATCGTATGACGTTCATGGCTGCAAGCTTTTCATTTCCACTGAATAAGCAGTCTTTATAATCTTGATGAGTGATGTGTTTTTGAACGACTTTATTTTTAACCCCTTTGCATCTTTTCTCTTCTTTTTCATAGGTTTTGTAAGAGTAGAGCTTAGGACGAAGTCCAACAAACTCTTTAATTTTTTTTCCACCAGCCTCGTCTTTGAACATACCGATAATCTTATTATTTAACCCTACTTTAAACCCAGCGTTTTCAATAGCAGGATGGTCTTTAGAAAAGTTGCTCGTGTCAAATTTGGTTTCAAGATCGCCAGAAATGTCTTGATAAAAATCTTTCGTTTCGATTTCATAGATGAGCGAGTCAGTGTCAGTCATGAGTAGTTTCGCGCGATCTCCGTATTTAGGTTTGATATAGTTGTAATGGAAATCAAACATCAAAGTTTTGCTTATGTCTAGAACGCTTAGTCCTAAGTAAACAGGCTTGTTGTAAAAGAGTTTTGTTCTTTTCATATGAACTGCAGTAAGGTTTTCATCAAAAATGGTATTTCTATCATAATTAGACTTTCTTGACAATTTTAAGACTTCTTTTCTTGTGGTGATTAGTTTAATATCAACATGCTTTCGAATATTCTCCATGGTTTTTCCAAAGACAGAGTTATTCATGAGTTTAAAAAATTCTTTTTCAAACTCGTTTTTAGCTTTTGATCTTAATCCAGTGTTGAGATCGATGTATTGTTTCATGAAGGGTTCTTCTTCAAAGGTGACACCTCGATGAATTTTAGTAGTGATCAATCCAAGTCGTTCATAGAGTTTTAGGTTTTCATGATGAATGACGTATTTTTCTTTGTTGTTTAAATTAGGAACGAGCTTGTCCACTTTATTAATTTTTAGTCTTTCAGGAGCTAAAGGATAGTCGTTGTGTAAATCGTGTAGGCTTTCGGGATAATCCAAGTCCACTTCGAGAATACAAGGCATGGATTTCCAATTAGCGAGCTCCTCTTCAGTCATCCATCTGAATCCTCTAAAAGGAAGAGGCTTACACATAGCCCATCCATATAAATTATTTGCGTCTAAGTATTGGATGAATTTAGAAGGTTGTGAAGGATCATAATCACTCATGTATTTGTTATTAGCAGTTCCATGTCGTTTGCTGATCATGCAAATTCCACCACGTATCCCTTTTTCTATCATATTAAGCATATCAATATCAGACAGAAGCTCTAACCGAATTCCAGTTAGTTTTAACATGGCATCCCAACCCAAACCAGGTGAGGTGTAATACCAAGCAGGATCAAGCTTGTAATAGGTACGGCACACGTCTCTGAAATTTTCAAAGATATCAGCAAGTATCAGCACGTCTGACTTGTTGTACAGTTCTTGGTAATCTTTAAACGTTTTACATCCAAATACATTCCAAACGTTTTGCGCATGTGCATAGTCTTCACAGCTTATCCCCTCATCATTCAGTTTGGAATAGAATGCTTCAATAGGAGGTAATTGCGTTTCGGAGAACTTTTCAATCGAGTCCACCCAGTCATAAGGGTAAACACCTTTTTTTCTTAATAAATCAAACTTTTCTCCAGAGTAATATTGAGCAACGTTTTTGCATTGGTCGTTGTTTAGATTTTTAGCTAGATCTTCTAACTTGAAACTCATGAACCTGTAGCTATCGATAAACCTCAATTCTTTCCATACTTCCTGAAGTTTACCTTTCTTATTAATAAATTCTCTTACTTTGATTTTTTTCGAGAAACTGATATATTTTTCTTCATTGTTGGGTATGCAATTGAGCTTTCCACCTAATTTCTTGATGAACAAATGGCTGTCATAGCCAGACAAATTATGAAGGACGATAGGTATGAATTTTGGAAGTTTATAATTCAAGTTGCATTTGTTATGAGCAGCTCCTCGATACTTTCCAGTTAAATGACAGTGATCCCATACTTTGTCACTGTTAAGATCTGATTCACAAATATGACATAGAGTTGCAGTCTCAAAATTCTTTTCATCCTCATCCGTTACCACTTTCTTTTTTACTATATCAATCTTGTCGAGAATCTTTATAAGGTCAGCTTCAAGCATGGTTATAAACTTTTGAGCTACGTCATCCTCTTCGCTTTCAGCTGTGTACATGACTGGTTCTCCTTTGTAAAGGCTATCGTCAAAGCATTTGATATAATAGCAGAAGGAGCTTGGAACGTGTTTTTGATATTGTTTGGTGTACGACTCTTTCGAATTCGGTGTGCAAGTGTTAAGAGGTTTGATGAAACTTTCAAAGTCTGCATATACAACGTATGGAACTCTCATAGACTTGTTATAGTTTTTAAAATGAACGGTCGTTCTTTCTTTAGGAAGTTCGATTCTTACTGCATCGTTGTCATAGCAATAAGGTTGATGCTGTTGAAGCTTTTCTTCCTGGTCATAACCTTGTAAGCAATTTCTGCAATAATACATTTTGTGCTGATGATTTGATGTTTGTGTAGATAATAACCGACTCAAACTTTTAATGAGACAGTAATGGTCAGTGTCTTCGTTTGAAATAAGCAACAAATCAATGCAGTGCTTTCGATCTACAAAGTCAGATATTTTCAAAGGGTAAAGTTTTTTATTTTCATACCCAAAGACGTTGATGCTAATGTCTGGATTATTTTTCTCAAACTTATTGATTTTATTAAGCTTGACAGGAAACTCCATTCCTTCCCAATTCAGTTCTTCTGATTTTAGAACCAAGTCTTTATCAATTCTTTCGTTGTCTCTATTTTTTAAATTCAACGCTCGAGTGACTGACCATTTAAAGCATTGATCGTCCTTGTTTTCCATGTTGATGATTGCCTTTTTGTCTTTCAGCTCTTTAGGCAGCTCAATATAGGAAGAACCGCTGATAGGTTCGTAATCAGTAAAGTTAATGTCCATTCTTAAAATCTTAGATATAGTACAATTAGATCCTAAAGCATTGTATTTGACACTATTTTCCAAGACTTTTCCTTCCATTTCACCCATGAGCTCTCTTACATTTGTAGTTGCTAGAACAATCTCTGATCTTGATGAAAAGCTTGCTTCCCGAGTCACTTCTTCACCAGTCATCATGCTTACAGATTTCATTTCACACGTTAAAATAATTCTTACTCTGGTGTTTCTTTCCCCTTCCATGGTTTGAATGGCAGACTCTCTCACCAAATTAAAAAAGGATGCAAGGTCGTTATATCGAGAAGAAGGCCTATAAGAAAATTGTCTTACAGAACCCTCTGCCGAATGTTCAGTCATTTTAAACTTTACTTTAATTGGTTTTACCACAGGTTGTTTTACAGCAGGTTGTTTATACTCTGTTTTTGATACAAGCGATTTGATAGACTTTATCTTTTCATCGATTTTGTTCACTGCTTCGCTTACCTGATTCTTGACTACTTCAGGAACGTAAGGCTCTACCCAGTCTTTAACATCATTTAACTTAGTTTTAACATAGGACGCCACACTTTTTGTAGTTGCCTTCAGACTTGAAAAAAATGAAGGTCTAGGTGGAATGACCGGTTTTGGTGTTATAGCAGGTGTTAAATCTGAAACAGGTTCGTCAAGGATAGGTCTTTGCAAATGAATTGGTTTTGGAGCAATAGGAGGCTTTCGCACAACAGGTTTTGGAGCAATAGGAGGCTTTTGCACTGCGGAAGGAACAAACCTTACTTTTGTTGGCTTTACAGAAACTTTTGTAGGCTTTACAGAAACTTTTACAGCCGGCTTAACAAACCTAACCACAGTAGCATTAACAGGTAAAGGTCTTGCCTCAGTCGTTCGTCTACGAAAAGTAGCAGGAGCAGAAGCAATTCTAGGAGGATCTAAAACCATTAAAAGATCATCCTTTCTCATTTTAGAGTAACCTCTTATTTTTTGCTCTTTAGCAATTTCTTTTAATTCTTTCAACGTTTTGTTTTTCATTTTTAATAGTGCAAGATTTTTATTTAAGCCATTTTTCAATTTTTAAATTCGATATATTTCAAATTTAAAAATTTCTACCTCCAGAAATCTCATATTTGTAACCATCTATCACTTTTCCATTTCTACATTCAAAGTACTGCCAGCTATGTCCTGTCTTTTTATGAGTCTCGTAAGCAGACTTGTACTCAGTCACCTCACCAGTATCCACATGAGTTATTTTTAAATGTAAAGGATTATTTCTAATTAAACCAAGTCTAGCATATTTTGGATTAAAAGGTTTCTTTTCTTTTTTCTCATGTATTCTAGGTCTGCCAACAGGTTTCTTGTCTTTCGAGTTTTCCAAAATGACATCTTTACTAATCAGATTGTTTTCAACCGCAAGCATCATGAGAGACATTTTATTGTCTGACGTTTTAGAAACACCGTTTTCTTTTAACAAATTTTTCAAAAGTTTTCTTGTATATTTCATCTTTTTTTATTTGTAAAGATTTTATTTAAATCATTTTTTTCATTTCTAACATCTGAAGAATTTCCATGGATTCGAAGAATCTTAAAGTTTTCATACACAATGTCTTTGGAACTGAGTGAATGATTTAAAATTGCGCTTTTTAGATTTCCAGAAATCTTTTTCTTCTCCTCGAAATCACAATCCAAATCAAGCACATAATTGTCAATCATTCTTAGCTTTTCTTTTTTAGGCAAGACTTTCCAAGTACTGAGATGCTCTTTGATTTTCTTCTCCATTCGTGAATATTCTGTCTCACCACTCCATACAAGTAGGTAAAGCCTGTCTCTCTCTTCGTCGCTGTACTCTTTTGGAATATTAAAATTTCCGTTTTCAGTGACGTAAACAGATTCACAAAACACACCTATTTTTCCAAATGCAAGAAGCTCAAGATGTCTTTTTTTATTTATGTCAGTCTCTTTGATACTACATTCTAGAAAAAATGGGAAAAACTGTATCATTTTATTCTTCTTTTAACAGATTTAAATCCTTTTTCGGTCTACCCACAGGTCGATCTTCCTTCACGTCTTTAATCAATATGTTTTTATCAATCAAGTTGTTTTCAATCGCAAGCATCATGAGCGACATTTTATTGTTTGACGTTTTGGAAATTCCGTTTTCTTTCAGTAATTTTTTCAAATCCTTTTTTGTATATCTCATTTTTTATTTAAAAAATATTATTTTGAAAACATTTCAATAAACAACATTCATTCTGCTTCCATCTGATTTAAGTCTGAGCAATTTATCGGAAATGAGAACGGCAAAGGCTTGAGTGTTTGCAGGAACGTTTGCATTGAATGTCGCTTTTATTTGTACATCTATCACTGAAGTTTTTAACCTCTCAGCTTGCTTGCTTACGTCAAAAACAAAAAGAGGACAAATGTATCTATAATTCATAGCAGATATATTGGGTTGAGCTATAATTTCGTTTGTTCCATAAAGTCTATTGTCAAACTTAGAAGCATCTCTATAAGCTCTTGAGTATTTGTTGTTATTAAAGTCTAAATTGTAATCCACAGCAGGATATCTTTCACTGTTTAAAGTGACATATATGTTCTTCAAGTCGCAGTGATTAAAGACTGCAGGATTCTCTGTTTGACTTCCAGATTTATTGGTTTGAAATCCAACAACAACATACCTAGGCCTTTCACTAGCAGATCTTGCGCTTAGCCTCCAACTAAAGTTGTTGGATACAGGAACAGCGATGGTGTCGCATTGTCTAGATCTGAACGAAAATGGAACATCTACTTTTGATTCAATGATTTTGTAAAGATTGTTGCTAGCTGCGACAGAGGGTGTGACATGAGGCATAAACAAAGATAATTTAGTTAGATCTACTTTTCCTGCAGCTGTTGCTTCTGTTCTAAAAATAACATCACTATCGCTTTTTCTCACAAGAGCAAGTGTATGCTTAAATCCATAGAGCACTTTATCGTAATCATCGCAAAATCCAAAAATGTGTTTTAAAGGGATGCAAAACGAAAACGTTCCTTTTTCTTCAGTTTGCTTGATGATGTAGTCTTGTCTAGCTTTAAATCCAGAGTTGTTGACAAGATCTGCTAAAGCTGTTGTGTCTCTTTGCCACAGCTGATTCATTCCTTCAGACACTGGGAACTCTACTGGATATTTAAGATATCCAATCATGGTGGTAGCTTGTCCAGGTTCGTAAACGGTCTCCACCTCTTGATTCGACAACTGATAAGAAATCTGACTGAACATAAACATGATACCGTTGTTAACAAGAGTAACGACATCTGCATCAGCGTAGGAAGTTCCATCTGTTTTTAAAAGTCTTCCTTCAACCAAAAGGTAAGCCTCAGATGGAAGCGTGAACAAATCTTGCTGTTCAATATTGATTCTTATTTCTCCATCCACGTTTAGATTTTTATTCACAGGCTCGTATTCATGAAACTCGAATCTCTCAATTTCTTCATCAACAATAATCTCTTCTGTAAAATTTAAAACATCGGAATTTGCCATTTTTTATACATCAAAGAAAAAAATTTTTACATCCTCATGCAATCAAAAGTCCATTTCCTCTTTTTGCCAAGTCTTGTATTCTAATCACGTTGTTCTTTGACAATCCTGATCCAAACATAGAATATTCATCTATAACTGGTGGTGATGCTACCGCTGCTTTGTTAACAATGCTTGAAATAATTTCCTTGCTTTTAAGACTGAGATCATTCTTTGCAGCTGGCTTTGGAGTTCCAGTCTTGGCATACAATTTCTCAATGGTCTTTTTACCTTTATCAATAGCAACATCTTTAGCAGTTGAAATGGCTGTTGAAGCTAGCTCTTTCCCTGCAGATTTAGTAGCCATGATGGCTTCTCTTCCTAGCTCAGTTTTTGCAATTTTATTAGCCAAAGTAGATGCCGCTCTTGAAGCGCTTGAAGCTGCTGCTCTTCTCAAAAAATTCTTAAGCGTGTCCATGATCCCACTTCCACCTACAATATGTCTCTTAACATATCTATTTCTATAAACGATCATTTTTTTTATTTCCAAAGATTTTTTTTATTTCATATCGATATACTCCATGATAGCCTTGTACTCGTCTTTATTAATCCTATTCTGCCTCAACAGCTCATCGCAAATGGAAACAGCTACATTTCTCGACTCTTTATTTCCAGCATGTCCTGCAGCGATGCTCAAGTTGAGATTTTCCACAAGAGCATTTGGATCGCTTGGAAGAATAATCACGCCATGACCTTTTTTGACTTTAGTTTTACTTTTATATTTATCCCAAAAAGGTGATATAATCTTAACGTATTTTTCGCTTCTGGAGGCTTTTGGCTTGTTTGGATTTGATTCCGTGAAAATAGCACCAGAGTCGAAAATAATTTTTTCATAATTTTCCAAATCTTCGGGGTTAACATCGATCCATTCGTTTAAGGATTCAGGTTCTGTCATAAGCTCCCAAAGGCCTTTTGTTCCTTTATACCTTTCTCCTCCAACAACGATATCATCTCCATCCACCTTCACCTCCATTTTTCCAAAGAGTAATTTATCACCAATTTTACTAATTTCGAAATTTCTTTCAACATTGTTTACGAATCGATTATTATACCTATTTAAATAGAAGGATGAAATGTCTCCTAAATGATTTGTCCCATCAAAACTGGGAGGTACTTGTTTATCGCGTCTTTCTTCGATGCTTTTGATCATCTTTTCATTGCTTTCAATCAGAGGCTTGTAAAGTTTGCTCAAATCAGTCTGAAGATTAGAATCATAAATATTCTCATTTAAACTATCTTGATAGATTCTTTTTCTTCTTTCAACAAATTCTTTCACCAGTTCATCTCTCTTGTTAGGGTCTAGTATTTTAAAAAAGGACATTTTTTAAAACGCAAGAAAAAAACTTAAACGCAGACTTAATTATGTTTTTAAATGTGTTTTTCTTAGATTCTTTGGATCCTGGAAAATCTTTAATTTTTCTTAAACATATTATTGAACGCTTTTATTGCATCTTCTCTTCCTTTTTGGATCAACGACTCTTTAGTTATCTCGTCAATGTTGATTTTTGTTTTAGTTCTTATTTCTTTCATCAGACTCTTAAACTTTTGAAGCTCGTCTAAAATCAATTCATACTCTGAATCGCTCACAATGTTGTCTACTAATGCCTTTGAAATGTGGCTGTTGATGGTATTCAATTTCGACTCGGCCAACACTTTAATCTTTTCATGCTTCTCCGCTTTTAATGCTAGTTTTTTGTTGACTTGTCCTCCTACAATGGATAAAAACCCCATTCCAATAGCCACACCTTCACACGCAATCGCAATAGGAGCAGCAGCGATGGTGCTCAAAGTTCCAATTCCAACAACTCCAAGTGCAAGACCACCTGCTTGCAACGTAGAGTCTACAAAAGAAATGATTCTGAAAGCGCGATGATACTTTTTGCTGAGATGCACTCTCTTTTTCCTCTCGTTGTCTATCTCTTTTTGGACTTCGCTTATTTTTTGAAGACGGTAAATGTGTCCATCATCTGCAGGAGCTGTTGGAAGACCTGGATAAAGTTTAGATTTAGCATCGTGATTGTATTCCATTTTTATTACAAAAAAAATATTTTTTTTCACTCATTAATGAAATTGACAAAGCCTAAACTTTCTCCTTTTTTAATAATAACATCTGACTTGCTGTTACTATAAATATCCATAATCACATTATCCACCGGCTCTGATAGCATCCTGATGTTATTGAAATAATCCAATTTAGATTTTATGCTTTCTTTCAAATTCACTAAAGCTAATCCGCTTTTAAGTTTTATTCCAAACATAAAATCTAATTTCTGATAACTCAGACGAAGTAGTGTGATGTCTTTTTGAGCAAATATTTCATACTTACTTCCCACTTTTACAGGAGGATGCTTCAAATACTTGTCGAAAAAAAGATATGATTTATGACGAGCCTTTCGATCGTTATTAAATATTTTTTTATGCACATGATTCTCCATTTTTATTATCACACAAAAAATTATTTTTATAATACACCATTTTATTCTCCGCATGTAAAGAATAAAATGATTTTTTAAGCAGCAGAAGCACACACTCTCTCTTCATCCTTTTTAAAACCTTCAATCAACGCTTCAATCTTTAATCTATTTCTTTTCTCTTCACTAATGTATTCTACTATTTCATCATTTTCTAACCTCCAGTATTCTAAATTTCCAATATCGATAACTTCGCTTTCATCAAGTAGTCTATCCATTTCATAACTTTCTCTTCGGGTACGTCTAATTATTATTTCTCGTCTCCCTTCCCTCTGTAGATTTTCAGGATTAACGCTTTCATTATCTGACATACTCATTGTTATTTTTTATATGAAAAGAAATTTATTTAACTCAAAATTCATTTTTTTTATTTCATCGTAGAATTTCAATTGTGAGTTTATGAAGAGAATTTTTAAGCGTAGTAATAGACTTGACCTAGAAGAAGGTAAAAGCTTCCGGATTGACCGACTTGAGCATCACCAGAGTTGAGCGTGACAACGAGTCTTCTGCCAGCTGCGACAGTAGGCATAGAATCTGCTTCTCCAAAATTTCTGTAAAAAGAAATGGTGGTGGCGGAACCGATGGAAGAAGTGGATTGATACAACAGCCCTGTCGATTTGTTGTTGAATGAAGTCACATTTACTCCATTCCATGAGGATAAGTAAAAATCTTCCAGTCCTGAGGAGGAAAAGAAGCATGTGCTGTCACCGTCATATCCTGAAAAGTAGGTGTAATTGTTGGTGTTGTATGATGTCCAAGGAGTGAGAACGGTTCCGTTACCTGGAGGTAGATTTCCGTCGTACATTCTGACTCTGGACTCCCACCAGTTTCCAGAAGCGCCAATGATGTGCATCCTGATGTATTTCAACGAGACACCATTTCCTTTTCCGTTGGTGTTCAACAAAACGTATTCGCTGCCGTAAGTGGTATTCAAATATCGAAACGTTCTGCAGTACAGCTTGTAAAGAGGGATGGTTGCAGGAATGGAATCAAGTGTGGAAATGAACGGTTGAATCCAATACGTGATGGCAGTAGCATTTCTGTTGACGAGTTGAATGGAGACGTCGTTTCTGAAAGGCATGTCCAATGTGAAATATCCTCCCAAGGAAGTGGTGTTATACATGTTGCATCCCTGCAAAGAGTTGGCGTAAAAAGCTCCTCCCAAAGGTGAAAAAAGCAAATCAGTGGCAAGTCCTGTTTGATCCACACCGACTCCTTCTGTTGTTTCTGCATAATTCCCCACATTGATTTCTCCGTCAGTGAAGATTCGAATAAAAACTTGACCTGGAATATTCGTGTCAGAGGAGCTGTATAAAGCCAACCACAATCTTCTCAGCACTCCGGATTTTCCAGAAAACGCAAACAATGGCGAAGTGGTTAATGCTGCCACCGTCTGAGACTTGAACCCTAAACTGGTAAAACTAGATCCTGGAACGACACTGGTTAAACTCGATTTTTGCAACAACAAGTCCACGTAATTTTTTGTCGATCCATCTTGCGCGTTGGTTGGATCAGTCACGTTGATCAATTTGTGAGAGTTCAAATCCAAGTCTGCAGTTCCAATCACCGTTCCTCCTGAAGCATGCGTGTCCACATAATTTTTCGTAGCCGAATCCGAAGCTGATGTGGGTTCTGCTAAATTAGTTAGTTTATGAGCTGTCATGTTAATGTCAGTGTATGAAATAGTGTTGTAAGAGACCTTGGTGTCTACATACCCTTTTGTCGCTGCGTCTTTTAAAGCGGTAGGATCAGAAACGTTGATCAATTTGTGGCTATTTAAATCCAAGGCTCCAGTGATGGTGCTGGATCCGTCTGTTTTAACACACTGACTTGAGCTGACGTCAACGTAGTGTTTGGTGGCAGCGTCATGCAAATTGGTCGGTTCGTTCAAATTGATCGCCTTGTGAAAGTTCAAATCCAAATCTGCAGTTCCAATCACCGTTCCTCCACCTGAAGCATGCGTGTCCACATAATTTTTCGTAGCAGCATCGTGTGCGTTAGTCGGTTCACCTAAATTGATGATTTTATGAGAGTTGTAATCCAAATCTGCAGTGATGGTGCTGTTTCCATCTGTCCTGACATAGAGATCACCTGTTATAGCTGTTGCTGAATAAGGATCATAAAAATACCTCCCTAATTCAGTTCTTCCAAATTTGTCAATCATTTTTTAATGAGGGAAAAAATTTTTCACCAAAGTGTGTTAACAACGCTTTGAAAGTTCACCCCTTCCTGTAATTTTTTCAAGACGTAGAGACACAAGTGACCACAATAAGACGTATCACCAAATTGAACTCTCTCGCTGTTATAATAAACAGGGCTTTTCAAATAATGAACTAGCTCGACAAGAGGAGGCTGGGCATAAGAGTCAAAACTGTATTTCTTATCACCGTCTTTATACCAACACACCCAATGAAATCCATCTGTGCTTGAATCTCCTGTGTTGGTAATTCCACATTCTTTTTTTCTTGGCTTTTCTGGCAATTCATCCCTCACAAAAACACCTCTAAAGTTTTTAATTTTAAGCTTTTTTGCAGCCTCTATTAATTGAAAGTTGGTAAGAGGTTTGTTCGGTAGTACAATCCCTTCAACGTTGATCATTTTTTAAAATTCAGAAAAATTTTAAAAATTTCACATGTGAAATTCTATGTATTCAAAGAATCTAAAAAAATTTTTTAATCCTGCTCTATTTCATCTGATTCTTTCACCTCTAAATCAAAGTCTTCACACAGCATCATGCTATGAGGCAAAGACGCATTTTTTATGATGACAGCCTCCACCAGTTTAACTTGAATAGACACAATCGAAGGACCAATATACACCCCCTCAATTGTAAGTCCTCCAATAGCATAACATCTTTGGTTGATAAAATCATGTCCAGAGCATTTAACCAAATTTCTATTACTGCGTTCTCCTTTAACTCCATTTTGTATATCAAGATTTGTTTTCTTTCTATGGAATAAAGAAGTAATGAGTATTTCATCTTGCACATTTTTAGATCCTTCAGATCCATGAAAATTCTTCGAATTTTTAGTAAACGTCTTTGCATAAAAGACTGGTGCAGATTCAGCATTATCAGCTTTATATTTTAAAATACTCAATTCTTCTGAATTAATTTGCTTTTTTCTTCCTCCTTTTTTAAGTTTGGTTGACAATTTATCTACTTCACCTCTAATGAACAAAGTAATCTTTTCCATCATGCTAATAAACTTTGCTTCTTCTTCTGTCTTTCCCTTTTTAGCATCAAAGCAGACAAAAGACATGGAATAACCAGTCAATTTTTGTGTTGTTGGTTCTTTATTCTCGCATACACCATACGAAAATAAGATGGGAGATCGTAATACAAGAGGAGCGTCGCCATTGGAATAAGAATATTTTAATGGTATTTTTTGATAAGTTACTGGTTTGGTCGCTGAGTAAATTTCTCCGACTGATAATTTACTCTCATCAAAACTTTCAATTGTAATAAAACTCATTTCTTTTATATAGAAAAGAAAATTATTTAACTCGTTTTTCGGAATAATGAAAATCTACGATTTTTTAGATCATTTTTTCATAGAAATCACTTCTTCATTATTCACCCATGAGTTGAAAGAGTCTGGATATCCCAGCCATTTGACTAGTGATCTGTTCTTTTGCTTTCGAATGACTTTTTCAATTCTGAATATGTCTTGTTGCGTCTTTTGCATTTCTTGTTCATAAAATGTACCTTGTATTTCTTCACCGTTAGCATCAGCGATTTTATACGTAGGTGGATTCGTATGCTGAACATTTGTCACGGTAAAAACCTCTTCAGTCCATCTCGGTGTATACCCCTTTTCAAAATGAGACTTCTTTTTTACGATCCTCACTTTGTCACCCATTGAAAATTTTGGTTTTGCTGGTAATGTTTGATCCTTTCCATACAGGTTCCACCATACCCTACCTTTATTCTTTTCATCGCTAGCTTCCACTGGAGTCATTTTGATGGAAGAGTGCTTTGTGTTGTTGTAATTTTTCACCATTTCATCTAATACGTCAATGTATTTATTGGTGTTGTTGGCTGAAAAATATTTAAACATTCTCTCTTTCATCGTTCTATTCCATCGCTCGACAACAGAACTTTTTTCCTCGTTTTCAGTGGAGTATAATTGCACGCCTAGAGCTTGTACATGCTTGTTATAAAACTCTTTACCTTTATCCACCCACATCTTTGTACACTTTCTCTCCTCAACTATTTTTCTTAGAGCGTTAGCTACATCAACTCCAGTTTTACTCTTTAACGGAACGATCCATCCATACTTTGAAAACACGTCGATCACCATGAGCAAATATTTTACCCCGTTGTTGAATTTTGAAAACGATTGCATGTCAACCAAATCTGCAGCCCATATTTCATCGATGTCGTTCACAAACACTTTTCTTCTTTTAAAATGATGAATGACTGGTTTATGAAGCTCGTTTGCAAGCTGATCCGTCCATTTCAGGTTCTCCGGTGCTTTTTTTTTAGATTCGCTTGCGAATCCATGGAAAATCTTTGATTTTTTAGACCTAATCCGAATTTAGCTTTGGCTTTGATGATGGGAGTGATCAGTTTTCTTTCGTTAATCTCTTTTTGAGTGGGGTTTGGAATGGAGTTCATTTCTTCAAGCATCATTTGATCTGCTACATTTCTGCTTTTAACATCGTTTAAATATTTGTAAGCTAAATCGTGGTGGTATGCTGCATTGTCCACTCGATCTACTGGTTTGCTCCAATCTTGATACATATCGGTGGATGTGAGTCTTTTGTCCAAGTTTGTGCCAGGTCCTGCAAAATTCATTCCTGGAATGTGCATTTCTCCTGGAAACTTTGCCCATGGAAGCTTTATTTTTTTTGAAAAATTGTTGATCGATTCCACCAAGTCTCCTCCATTGACTTCATTCGCAGAAACAAACTTGCATTTGCCTCTTCCGCAGACGGCACAAGTTCCTTTAAGCATATTTCTATTGCTCTTGCTTATAGAATGGTACAAGTTGTTCGTTTCTGTTATTCTTTTGCATTTGACACAATACATTTTTTTTTATATTCAACATAATAAAAAATGGAAGTGATTGATTTGTCATGGAATGTAAATAAAAACAAAAGGAAAAATAACAAGCTTTTACCTAGAAGTATACGTGGAATCATTATTGGGAAATCAGGATGTGGAAAAACAACGTTGCTTCTCAATTTATTGCTCAGACCTGGATGGTTAGACTATAATCATTTGCAAGTCTTTGGAAAATCTCTTTTTCAACCGGAATATAAAATACTCAAAAACTCGTTCGAGAAGAAATTGTCAAAGGAAGTTATTCTTGATTTGTTTAACATTCAAAGCAAAATTGAGGAATTAAACGTAAGCCCTGAATGCGTTATTAATGAAATTTCAAAAAAATGGGATAACACAGAAGATATGGAATGCCAATTTTTCGAAACGGCTGACGATGTGCCTAATCCTGAAGATCTTGATTCATCCAAAAACAATTTAATGATCTTTGACGATTTGCAATTGACAAAACAAAACAAGTGTGAAAAATATTACATCCGAGGAAGACATTCTAACGTTGACTGCTTTTACCTCGCTCAAAACTATTTTATGCTACCTAGACAAACCATTCGAGAAAATGCTAATTTCATTTGCTTGTTTCCTCAAGACTTTAAAAACATAAACCACATTTATCATGATCATGTTTCTAGCGATATGGGGAAAGAAGAGTTTAAAAAGTTTTGTAAATATTGTTGGTCTCAACCTCACGGATTCGCCGTCATTGATTTATCCTCTAAAAAGGATTGTGGGAAATATCGAAGCGGATTCGACAATTTTTATTTTCCCAACTCTATATAAAAAGATGAGCGGATTTTATCTCCTTGCAAAAGCAAAAAAAGAAACTCCAACCATAAGAAACAGCGTCATCCAAACCGAGTTTGATAATCCTATCGAATTTGATCCTAATAAAAAGTATGAAATGGCTCTTGTTGGCTTTGATACTATTCACAGCTATACCAACATCAATTCGACAAATAATGTTTTCAGATACAGTCCTAACGCTGGTTCAAACAGCTACACCATTTACATCGAAGAAGGAGCGTATGAAATTAGCGAGATTAATGATTATCTTCAGAAGGAAATGGAAAAACAAGTTGGAACCTTGTATAGAAAGGATGGTGTTGTTATCGGTGCAAACCTAATGACTTTAAGATCTACTCTGAAATTTGGAAAACCTGGAACTACAACAAAATATTGGGTGGATTTCAACGTGAATAACAGTTTAGCTCCTGTTCTTGGATTTAATAAAGCAGAATATACCTATGTAGAGAAAAAAGAAGATCCAACAGATCCAAATAAAGTCACAAGTTATATTGACTATTACGAGTCTGAAGCACTTTCGAGAATAGACGATGTGACCATCATCAGAATCACAAACGATGCGATCGGAGCATCTTATGATAACGGAAAAAGAACATCTGACATTTACTCTTTTCATCCTGACACTCCTCCAGGCTACAAAATTAGCGAAAAACCTTTCCACTTGATATACTTACCCATCATGGTGGGTAGAATTTCAAGAATGGAAACAAGAATTTTAGATCAAAACGGTAACTTGATCGACTTTAGAGGTGAAGACATTATCCTCAGATTTCACGTGAGAGAAAGAATAACCTCTGTGCTTCAAGATCTTTTTACGAGCAGCGCTGTTCAACGATAATTTTTTTCTTTTATTTTAAAAATGAGTTACCAAAAAGTAAAATTAAACATTTCACAAAGTCAATCTGATAAAATTAAAAAAGCGATTCAAGACAAGACTGATGTTAATATAAGACTATCTCATCAAGACTTGAACGGTGAACATATTCTCGCTATCACTCATGCACAATTGAAAAAAATTACAAAAGCGTATGAAGCTGGTAAAGGTGTTACACTCAAACTGAGCAAAAGACAACTTGCACACAACTCAACCATTGAAGGTGGATTTATCGGAGCTCTTCTACCGTTACTAGGTATGTTAGGTAGCACACTTGCAACAAGAGTAGTTCCTGCTCTCGCTACTGGATTGTTAGCAGGAGTAGGCTCTTCTGCTGGCTCTGCTATGATTGATAAAATTGCAGGAAGAGGAATCGTTTACTTGAAAAAGAATGGAAGTGGAATGAAAATGACTGCTGCAGGATCAGGAGTTTTTTTAAGACCTTGGGTGAAACCTACTATGGGTGAAGGACTCTTTGTTAAAAATGGAAAAGACTATCAATCTATTGGATCTGGATTATTGCTCGGACCAAACTCACCCTTTAATAGCATTCCCTTTTTAGGTGCTATTCTATGAATAAACTCTTGTAAATTGTACAAAGAAAAAAACTTTTTAAAATGATATAAATAAATTTTTTCTTGCTATAAAAAATGACATACTCCTTTAAATATTTTGATAAAGAATCAAACAGCTACCATACATACAGCTCCGAAAATTATGATCAATATATCAGAAAACGTATTCACCTAGATAAAGATTCCAAAGAAGTTGGTAGAGAGTTTAAAGCATATCTACAATATAAAAAATTGTTAAAAGAAATAGAAAAATTAAATGAACTAAAAAAAGGTAAAATAAATTCATGGAAATACGATCAGATGCGCATAATGAGAATTGAAAAAAAAGAACAAAATTTAAATTATCAAAAACAAAGACTAGCAAGACATTATAAATATATAATTAAAAAACCTGCTCCATCTGAACTCTTAGATTCACATTAAAAAACTATTTTATATATTTTCAGATATATAAAATTTGCATCTTCACAATATATACGTCAAAGAAATTTCAATTAAGTCACTATCGTTTACTGTAGAATAGAAAATACGATGACGAATTAAAAGAATGAACTCGCTCTCATTTAAAAAATGAGCATTGTCTTATTAAACACGAAAATCATGGAAAAGTTTGACAAGGATAACATTGACGATATAGCGCACTTAAAATCCATATTTCTTCTTTTGGAAAACAAACACGATCTGTCAGAGGAAGCTCTAAAACATCTGTTGGAGACCAAAGACGAATTGGATAAACGCAAGACTGAGAAAATAACGTTCATCGCCAAGACAAACCATCTTATCCAACGATATCAAGACATCCTGCAGACGCCGCTTTCGTTTGAAGACCGTACTAAATTTGACGAAGAAAAAAACCAGCTTCAACGTCAATATTTTACCATTGCAGAAGAAACGCTTTCTCAACGACGGTGGATCGATATTAAAATTGTCCAAAAACTCGTCTTGCATACCAAATGTAAATTTTGCATCAACGACGACCCGAGCCAGTTTGAAATGGACGAGAGCAATAAAAAATACTGCCTCGTGTTTGGGGCAACAAGAAATGTTAGAGACGATTGTTCCCAATAAAGACTACGACCGGTCCAATTCAGTAAACAAATACACTTACTCGCGTATCATTCACTTTCAAGAGTGCATAAAACAATATCAGGGCAAACAAAATTGCAAGATTCCTGAAGAAGTCTTTGAAAAATTGGAGAAAAAATTCAAGGCGCTCAACTTGCTGATTGATTCTGAAAACACCAATGTAAAATATTCTCGCATCACCAAAGAACACATTTTAATCTTTTTAAAACAACTCAACTATACTAATCAGTATGAAAACGCCAACTACATCTATTACGTGCTCGTCGGTAAACGGGACGATATAGAATATCTGGAGGAGCAGTTGATCAAAGATTTTAAGGAATTGTCTTTCTTATACGATCTGGTGTACGGAAAAGACAAGCCAAAAGAGTTGAAAAGAAAAAGTTTCATGAACGCGCAGTACATTTTGTTTCAGCTGCTCCAAAATAGAAGTCATCCGTGTCGCATGGAAGATTTTTCAGTTTTAAAAACCATCGACAAGAAGAGATTTTACGACGATATTTGCTCCCACTTGTTTGCAAAACTCGGATGGAAATTCACACCCACCTTTTAATTATAAACCGTGCTTTACATTTATGGACTATGATCAACTCTTCAGTCTAGAACACGAGGTAGAGACACAAAAAGGTAAGTCAACAAAAATAATTGCAGAAAATTAAAAACACGACGTCATCTTGAATTCATTAAGTATTAAAAAAATGTCAATGCGCCATAATTCACAATTCATGATTGCAGAAAATCAGGATGCAGAATTATAAAAATGTCAATGCGCCAGAATTCACAATTCATGATTGCAGAATTATAAAAATGTCAATGCGGTATTAAGAAAATGTCAATGCGGTATTAAGAAAATGTCAATGCGCCAGAATCGGCAAGTCATGATTGCAGAATTATAAAAATGTCAATGCGGTATTAAGAAAATGTCAATGCGGTATTAAGAAAATGTCAATGCGCCAGAATCGGCAAGTCATAGTAGTTGCATCTATCTACCGATCGATATTGTAGTTTTCTCGCAACACATCGATGAGATGACAACAATATCCTCTTCAAACAAAAACCTATCTTTACAAATTTAGTCCTTCTTTTATACCAGACAATATCCCTCAAAAACGTCATAAAAACCAACAAGATTACGGAATTAATAATTTTGATAGTTATTACAAACTATCAAAATTATTAACATAACGTTCTAACAAATTTCGCAACGGAACAACTTATCTCTATATATATCTATGTAGAACAATCCAACTGTTTATTTTTTTAAATAAAAACATACCGTTGTGTGACCTAACAAAGTCCTATGCTTTAAGAAAGTCCTAAATTAAAAATTGAAAAATTTTGAAGATTTTTGTTATTATTATCAAATATATATATATATATATATATATATATATATATATATATATATATATATATATATATATATATATATATATATATATATATATATTTGATAATAATAACAAAAATCTTCAAAAACTCCATGACTATGACATTTTTTTATCATTCAAATTTGTTTGAATAAATAAATATTTAAAAAAATAAAATAGATTTGTTTTTGTAATGATTTATGGGACATAAGGCATTTAAACGATCAGTATGTAACATGATTTGATAAAAAATAAAACATGTGAAAATATTTTAATATTTGATGATCGCTTAAAGAATGATTTGAGAATAGTAACTTGATTCAATTGTCACGTGATTTCAATTAATAATTACTTCAATTTTTGTAATTGATAATTGATTTACCCACAAACGATTAAAACATCAATATAATTAGGAAATCATCATGATCCCACACTAAATAAAAACAAGTTTTCTAAACGTAAAGAAAAAACCTCCCTATAAAAAGTTTTGGTTCTTTACAGTAGTAGTTTGAACCGTAATTTTGCCCGAAACAGAATAAGTAAAAGGTTGTCGAAGCAGAAATTTTGAATTCGGTTTCGGCCGAAACCGGTAGCGAAAGTTTCCATTCGCTACAATTAGCGGCAACATTTCAGCTAGACGATATTTTAATCACATAAGTATTTTTTATTATTAAAAAAGCGGACTTTAATAATGAGTTTTAATCGAATAAACCACAATTGTTACGAATATTTAAAGAATAACTTTTTCTTTTTTAAAAAAATAAAAATATTTTGGAGCGCTTACCGTAGTGTGACCTAACAAAGTCCTATGCTTTAAGAAAGTCCCAATTTAAGAAATGACAAGTTTCGTATTCATAAAATAAACATTTAAAAAAAAAAATTAGTTATTTTATCTAACTAGATATCTAGTTTAAACAACAGAATTATTTTCCGCAAATGATTCTTTTATATATACGAAATTTGTCAATTTTTAATTTAGGACTTTCTTAAAGCATAGGACTTTGTTAGGTCACACCACGGTATGTTTTTATTTAATAAAATAAACAGTTGGATTGTTCTCCTAACTGCCTGAGCCGTTTTTAACAACTTAATCTAAAAAACGGCGTTTAAAAATAGGCGATTATTTTTTTATCAATATTTTAATCAATAAATTGAGAAAATATATTGCAAAATATTTTAACTTAACATTTAGTTAAATCTAATACAAAATATTGTAAAATATCTAATATAAAACAACTTAACATTTAGTTATATCTAATACAAAATTTTGTAAAATATTGAAAAGTTTTGAAAACCAAACGATATTTTATCGGAACGCATCGTACATATCGAAACTCAAAAATATCGTTATACAATTTTTATCGATAAATTATGCGATATTTATCGCTAAAAGCAATATGATATCGTGCATATCGAAACCCAAAATATATTTTATCGGAATCATATCGTAACATATCGGATATACCAATTCATATCGAAACCCATTATCGTAAAAAATATCGGTTAGTTTCGATATTTTGATAACGATACGCAGATGCTTACTAATTCGTTTACCTTTTCCACCAAAAATCACCGACAACCGAAGTTTGCTCTAAAGCAATATTTAAACTTTGAGTACATTGTTGTTTATAACGACAACTTTGGCATTGTTGCAGTGATTAGAATCTATTTTGAAGCTCGTGGGCTTAAATTTACGTTTTAGTTTCTCTCAAATCATCAACCAAAAATGTATTTTTTAAAAATTCAATTAGTTGATTCTCTTGAAAGCTCATCTATCTCTTTTTCTTGTTCTTTTGTGTACAGTTTTAGCTGCAGTAGAACAACTTATTAAATTAAAATCTATTCAATTTCAACTTATTAAATTAAATTCTATTCAAGAGTCTCTAAAAATTTTGAGACACAATAAAGTAGTTGACAAAATTCTTGAAATTATTTTGGTTAAAAACTTAAGTATTAATTAAATTATACAATTATTAAGTTTAGCAATATTATTTATATGGCAAGAAAGAAGAAACAAAAATTTGAAGATGTGGCTCGATTGTACCCCAAGGAAAAGACAGCAACATGGCAAGAAATTTATGTTTTCATGTCCCTAGTAGAGACAATTCGAGCAGTGAGTGAAAAGTTTGACTAGTTTTTTTTCAAAAACAAAAGTTTGTATAATGCAATGAGGTGCATCATTATCCAACGATAAATTTAAAATGGATTTACATAGATGTAAAAAGTACTTGTACATCTAATACACAGTGATCTTTGCATTATCAACACAGGTGTTCCATCATGGTTAAATGTGGTCATTGAAAATAAAAAATAAATTGTTTTAGTTAAGTAAATGAGCAACACGTGATAGTACATCCCCCTCTAACACACAGGCAACCACATTTCATACCTGTAAAAATATATAACTTTCTGAATTAAATAAACACTTTTATTGATGAGCAGATTTTCTGATGAACTTATTAATTGATGAACTTACTTTTTAAAAATTTCAAACAATTTTTTAAACCTTATTGTTTAAATGCAGTAGGTATTATTCAAACTTCTCTGACAGGAGAATAACTGAAGAACACCAGCTTCAAGTGCAAAAATCTTGTTTTTCATATAAAGAATTTAGGCTGAATGTAAAAAATTTTGGTATTTAATTTTATGTTTAAAAAAAAAATCATTTCTTTTGAGTTAATACAACACTTCCAATATACTTCAGTATATTGATGAGCATTAAATATTATAATCTTAATATTTTAGACATCTTGGGACAACTTGTGTCTTTCTACTATGACCAAACTTGATGCATTAAACAAAACTGGTATGTAGCAATTTTTTTGCACCATACATTTCACACTTTATTAAATGTTAACCAATGTTAACCAGAAAACACAGTTGGTCCTTTTGCAAGCCTTCAATATCCAGTATGCTTAAGGTTTCCATGGTGAAAAAACAACATAGATTGTAGGAGATGCTATCTATATGATACCCTGCTAAAAGTATGCATTTCATTAGAAAATTTGTTCCAGTTGATTTCTATCAGTTATCCAATCACCAACTCCTTTAATTGATCAATTAATCAATCAAAACATGATTTAAAAACTCTGATTATTTTGAATTAAATCTAAATGAGTTACTCCAAAAAATTTGTGCATCACTTAAATGATCATTTTACCAATTATGTTAGGGTAACTTAATTGAACCTAAAATCTCATTTCAAATGAAAAAAATATTTCTTTTATTCTAAAACATTCCGAAATGTAGACCCTTAGTTTGATCCATAAAAGAAGTTATGTTTGATAATGAAATAGACACAGTTATGTTTGCTAGATTCTATTTTTGTTATCTAACCAGTAGTGGTGATGAGAAGTTCACCAAAGTGGATGATGTTGTGCTCAATATTTTAGGACATGACTCAACATTGATCAAAGTCATCAACTTCCTGTCATTCAATATAAATGATGGTGAAAATATTTTTTCTTTCCCCAGTAAAGGTCAATTTTATCTATGCACTTAACAACTGTCAAAAAATCAGCCAGAATAGCATGATAAAGCAACAAACATGAGAATACCAATAATGATTGATGCAAATAGGTCTTTATTATTTAAGAGCTAGCTAAAAAACTAACATATTGTTAAAGAATTAACTGCAACAAAAAATGATTATTTAACCAAGAGAAGCATTTTAATATTCTTCTATTAAAATGTTGGTGTGTGTTCTAAACAAGTCATCTCATTTCTTGAATATGTTTCAAATAAAGTTGATCATCAATGTCGGAACATCACAAGAAGGAGCTCTACATAGCTCTGTGGCTTTTAGTCCCCCATCTCAAGCTGAGTCAAGTTCATTGTCATCAAGAAAAGTGCTAACAGGCTTGAAATGCCACCAACAAGCCCTAACTTATCAAGATAAAAAGTATTTTATTTCCATCTTATTTAAAGAGTCAGGGTAAGTCAGAACTCTCCTATCTGCTTTGAACTCTGTAAACTATGTATTCTCAATATAAGATTGAATAAGAAAAGCGCATTTGCATCAAGTAAATTTAAATGTTTATTCTTTTTTAAATCACGATTAGATGGGAAAAGCTTCTTATAATCAGTGAATTTGCTTTCTTAAGTTTACTCCAAATCCAATTACATAAATTTAACCATTTTAAAGTTTAATCCTGACCCTTACAATGGGTTAAGCCCAATTTTTGTTTAAACTGTTCCAATGGCTTGGGTTGAAGCCAGATATATGGAATGGAACCCACCTTGTTATTGAAAATCTTTACCTGCCCTTTCCCTTATTCTAGAACTATATGAATACTAGGCTTATCTTAAATGCAAAGTAGACTTTTAAATCTTTTAATTTTTAGAAATTTCCCAGGAAGCTGTAACACATAGCTCAGTGGCTTTTTGTTCCCCATCAGCAGATACAAGTTTACTGTCACCTTACCCATCAGGTATTAATGATTTTAAAAAATTAATTTTAACAATTGTTTAAATTACTTAAGATAACTTAGGTGCCATTGTTTCTGGTGTAGATCTTACCAAGGAGAGCTTTAGTGAGAGGGAGACTCTAATTCAAAACTCAGCCCAGATAGCATAGATTGGTTTATTTGTTGTTAAATATTCTCTCCATCTCTCAGACACACTGTACTGGACTAGTGAGCTAATTTAATGCCAAGAGTCCCCTTCCACTAAACTTCTCCTTGGTTTTTACTCTGTTTACATTGAATCCCAAACTCATTTTGTTGAGTTGACACTGACTCTTGTTTTATTGTTAGTTGACTTTTGCCAATAGCCATTAATATAACAAATGATATCCTTTCTTCAATAACAAACAAACCAGCAAGTAGACATAGGTTGTATTTCTTCAAAACTACTTATAATCAAGAAAAAGTTTCATTTGTAAAGTTTCTTTTGCTAACTACTAATAAGTACTTAATTATTTATTCCCAGTCATGAAACGAAAAGGTCAAAAGCACCCTCAACTGGTGTCCCCATCCTCTCAAATTTTGTTTAAGCAGGATCCAGAAATCAAGCAGATGAAGATTTATAGAAATCAAGCAGATAAAGCTTTCCAATACCAAATGAATGACATGTTTCTCAAAACCATGAAATCAGAGATTGCCCGAAACAAATCAGAGGTGGAAAAGAATCAGGCCATGGCACAGTTTTTTACCAAAGCATCTGGAGCTTCAAGCATTTCATTGAAGATTGATCTTAGTAAGGTACTATTAAATTAATTCATTTTCTTTGTTTATTTATCAACAATTCTCATAATGTTTAAAGCTTTATGCAAAATTTGTTGCATTTCATTTTTCCTTGGTAACTCAAATAACCAAATTTTGTGCAGATTTAAAGCAAATTCCATATTAGTCCCTTTCAGTAAAAGAGACATCAAACTAATTTGTAAACTTAGTTTCATGAGACATTTTTGGCTTAAATTCTGTTTTTGATTTGCCAATAACAAGGTATATTTTATAGGCTATTTTTCTCTTTTTTTTTTGCAAGAACCAAACTTTTCTTAAGTGAAATGATATGTCAAGATCCAAAAAATGTCTGGCTAAAAAAGAGACATTCATGTTTAATGTTTATTATGGAGGTTGTCATAACCTAAATTTGTTCATAAGTATGGAAGTTAATGGTTTGGAGTTATTAAACAAATTTTCAAATCATATGTATTACATTGTGGTCACTTTATGGTAATATTTTCCTTTTTAATATGCACTTCCGACATTAAGTTTTTAACCATTTAACAGGCAAAAGTTCTTCAAGTTTTCTTTATATTTTTCTAAATATTTCAGTTTTATGCAATTAAAACTTAATAGAAAGTGAGAGCTCTATATAAGAAATGGTGTGTAAATGAAAATGAAACATCAATTAGGTTATTGTACATTTATTAAAGCTATTTTGTAAACTCCTCAACAGCTTTTACTTAATGTCTCTTTATTTTGTTATTAATTTGTCTAAATTACATAAAGATTTAACTTATTTTCTCCTAACCTAAAAAGTGATTATTGCTTTGGGTCTTATCATTTCTGCAACTTTATTAGTATGTGATGAAGGCCTCCTATAATATTGGGTCAACATCAAAAGGTTAAACTTTGCTATGAAACCCAAAATTCAAAATCTTGGATTTTCAAGTAGTGTGCAATGAAGTGATTGAGTTCACAAGATTTAGGATGGTTCAATATTCTTATATTACACCTTTTTTTGATAGATTTATTTTTAGATTTGAAGAAAAAAAATTTTTAACTAGGAAATGTTTTGAATAAAATATGGATAAAGTATAACTAATCTTCTAAAAATTCTTACTATTCCAATTAACAAATTGGGTAAAACTCTAGAGTTCTATCATCTCTTATAGACATAACACAATGTTACAAATTTTTACAAAATTTTTGCCTACTGTAAATTTTTTTATTGTTTATTAATTAATTTTCTATCTCCAAAAATGTAAAAATATTTTCCGTATCATCAACTGTTTCAAAGTTAAAATGTTTTTAGCGCCAACCAGCAACTGAGTGCCCATACATCGTCAGTGCCTTACAAAATATTTCATAAGAGGTTGTTAGTGTGCTTCTCTTGTAGACTAGGCTTGGATTAGGAAAGAATAATATTGGGATATAAGACAGATAATAATACGTATATTTTAGACGAAAAAAAACGTCATTAGTAGGAACTTTAAATACAAGGTTTTCCGTTTCCACATTGTAAAATCTTTCGTAAAACTTTTTGCATGCCTGTTATCAAATATGTGTTTAAAGTCTGTGCTCAAAACAAAAATGAGTTTTTAAAAACATCTCTAGCTACTCTAAATGCATATCTAACAAATATTATATATGTATTTGTGCCTACTAAGTTCTGTTCTTAAAAATTTTGGAATCCCCATGAGTGATCAGGACAAACCATGGGCACCTCATGTGATATGTGGAACCTGCCAAACAAGGCAATGCTTTTTGCTGTTCCCAGAGTATGGGGAGAGCAGAAAAACCATCATGATAACTGCTACTTTTGTATGATTGATATTATTGAAGTGCAGAAAAGCTAAAGGAAGATAAACTCTTCATTATCCAGATATACCATCATCAACAGCACCTGTTTCACATGATGACAGCCTACCAGTACCGCAACCACCATAAAATGTAAAACGCCACTTCTCATCATATTCTCCAAAAGTCTTATGTTTGATTGAATTAAATGTGAAGTATTTAAAATGCATCTATTTTTTAATGAATTCTTGAAGACTACTGCTATTTATGACTACGTTGAAGCTATGTCTTATTTTTTTGTTCTTTTACAAAGGGCGATGAAATGAATATTTCATCTCAAGAGCCAGCAAGTAACATTAATGAAGGCATGGAGAAATCTTTTGTACCAATAAAATATTTTCAGCCTCACTTTCCAAATCAGAGTGAGCTAGATGATTTAATCAGAGATTTAGGTCTTACTAAGTCAGGAGCTTAACTTCGCTCATCAAGGCTGATGGAATGGAATCTGCTAAGCGAAGACTGCAGGATATATGTGTACTGGAAATGACATAAGGAATTTGAAACTTACTATGACTTGTGTAATGATATATGTTATTGTAAAATGTGACTGGTTTGTTTACTTTTCTTAGACTTTAACATGATCCTGCACAAAAGCAACTTTTCATAGATAGCTTAAAATGTAGTCTCAATCCAGTGTTGCTCCACAATGGAAATAAATACCCATCTCTGCCTCTTGCACACTCGGTACAGACTATGATAATGACAAAGATATTTATTTGCCCCAACATGTGGAGCTACAGCCAGGATTATTCAATGTTCTTAAGTAGTCTCTAGTAGATTCCAATAAATTCTTACTACCCCCACTTCATATCAAACTTGGATTGGAAAAACAGTTTGTAAAAGCCTTAGATTTTGGAGGAGAAGCTTTACTAGAAATTCATTTCATGTTTCTGAAGCTATCTGAGACAAAGATCAAAGGAGGCATATTCTTTGGACCCCAAATAAAATCGATGTTGAAATCAGAGAAACTTGATGACAAAAGTTGAAAAAGAAGCTTGGTGTGCATTTTGTGGTGTAGTTCATGGATTTCTAGGAAATCACAAGGACCCTTATTACAAACAACTGGTTACAAACCTTATTGAAACATTCATGAAACTGGATTGTTGTATGTCCATAAAGACTAATGTAATTATGCCATTTTGTGCATAACTGTAAGCGATCTTTTTTATGTAAAACTACAGTTGCATTCACATCTAAATTTCTTACCTGAAAACATGGATGATATCAGTGAGGAGCATGGTGAGGATTTCATCAGGATATTGCAAAAATAGTAAGTAGATATCAAGGATGATGGGATACTGCTATGATGGGAGATTACATATGGTCTCTAGTCAGAAAAGATGAAAGTATGCACTCAAGAAAATCTCGATCACTAAAGCACTTTTGATCTTGAGGAAAGGGTTTATACTAAAGAATTTTATTGTTTCTTTTTGCTTTCTCTAATATTGTACATCTTAAATACCTTTCAATATATGAAAAAGTGCTATATGCTATGTAATTATCCTTATAATATTAGAATAGATTGATATAACATATTGACTAGATAGAGAAAATTTGCGCTTATATCAAGAAAATATGATATTAAGCATAAATAAAAAACTGTCAGTTTTATGTCAAAACAAATTTGATTTTTGAATTCAGTGGTAAAAAAATGTATAAATAATCATTACATTGTATAATAATGAGAATTGATGGGTTGGTGAAACAACTTTTCTTAAAAGAATCTTAAGGTGCACATATACTACCTTTAAAGCATGTTCATTTGAAGTACAATCACTGATTAATCCTGTTTCATTTCCACTTATAGCTTCAGTTCAATTGGTTGTCTAGCTTCTTTGAGGATGAAAGTTTCCACTTTAGAATGAGTTGGAAATTTATTAAACAATTGATGTAACTAATGGAATGGTTTTACAGCAAAGGCCCTTGTCAAGAAGGCTAGTTTGTTAGATAGAACCTTAAATTAATTTTCTTTCTTAAAACAAAGAAAAACTGGTTGAAGAAATTACTAAGCAAAATTTTAATTGACATAATGAAAGTATACAGTAGGAAAACAGCTGAAAGGAATCAAAATATTTAAAGTAGCATGATGATTAAATGAAGATTGACATTTGACTATAAAATTACGCCTTAACTTTCTATATGTTGAAATTTTATTAAATGAATTTCTACAGACATTTAAACAATCAAAGCTTATGTTTTCACTACCTTGAATTTCAATTTGCTTGATTTTGGTTTTCTTGTCCCACAAAGGGTTGCAAAAAATGATTGCAACAATGCTCATTGGTATTATTTTGGTCCACAACTTGTTGCTGCCTTTTGTTGTTTTTCATTGACAATTGCAGGTAAATCATCAGCCTTAACACCTGATGACTAAAAAGTGAGACAAAATTTAAATCAATTTATGTATGGTATTCATAATCATGCAATTAAAATAAATTAGTATATTTATAGGGAATTTAATACTCTATTAAAATTATATTATAGTTTTAAAATATTAATTAAAATGGCTCCGTGTAAAACAAGTTTGCAAGAAGACCTAAGAAAATGCATTTGCCAACTTAGAAATTCGCATCTGGAAAAGCCAAAAATCTTCACAGTAAAACACTTTCTAGATGAAGGAGCATCGAAAGCGACCATATATCGTGCTCTAGAACGTGTAAACAAAAATTTAGGCTATCAACAAAAAAAAGGAAGCAGTCCAAAGGCGAAAAAAATGGACAAAAAGCACATAGACCAATTGAAAAAGGCATTTGATCATCATCACAGTGTTTCACAACGTCAAGTAGCTCAAAGATTCGATTGTGACCAATGGTATATATTTAAAATTCTTAAAAACAAGATGAATATTAGATTTTACAAGAAGAAAAAGATTCCACATCAAAGTGAAAGCCAACTAGCTCAAATCAAACCTTGGTGTCAGCATATATATCGCAATTTTAGGAATTTTAATTTTGTCTTGGATGACGAATCATATTTCACATATGCAAATACAACATTGGCTGGCAACGTTGGCTTCTATTCTAGCAACGTGTCATCTACAACTAGCGACATCAAACTCAAAAGAAAGAAGAAGTATGAGGAAAAGGTGCTAGTCTTTTTGATTATATCGCCCAAAGGGACTTCAAAACCAATGTTTTTTGAAAGTGGCCAGGCAATCAACAAACAAGCATACATCGGATGTCTCCACAAGCGGTTAATACCTTTCATTGATGAACATTATAAAAATGAAGAGTACTTGTTTTGGCCAGATTTAGCTAGCTCGCACTATGCAAATGAAGTGGTTTCTTTTCTCGATGCCAATAACATCAAATACCTGCCAAAGGTAAAAAATCCACCCAATGTACCAGAAGCTCGACCGATTGAGGACTTTTGGGGTCAGTTGAAATGCTTAGTCTACGAGGATAATTGGCAAGCAACAAGCATTCCTCAGCTCAAATGGCGTATCGTGAATTGTCTTAACAAAATGGATCCGGAAGTGGCAAAATGTTATGCCTCAATGACTTCAGTTTGTCTAGGTCAAATTGCTTTTAATGATGTTATTGAAAATCAATAAATATATATTTTTAAATATCATATAATTGTTTATAAATTTATTTTAAATTAAATTTGATAGCTATGTAACTATGGTTATAATAACAATTTTAAAGTTGTCTCATTTTTTAGTCATCAGGTGTTACCTCCAAAATTGATAACCAAGTTGTGCAAAGTTACTCAACATGTAATGATTTTACAACATTGATCAGAGTCAAGTTAGTTATAGTAAAATGTTCAGTTAAAACTAAAAAGTTGTTATCATGTTCTTAAAAATCAGTTTTCACATGAAATTAAAAATGAGAAGCTGTTGAAACTATGTTTGATGATAATTTGAAAAATATTTTTGTTAAATTTCTGGAAGTTGAAATAGATAAATACAAACGTTTTTACAATTTTTTTAAAGTTTTTACGTAGACAGTTTAAACAATAATGCAATATTAAATACCTTGAAGCTAAAAGACATGAGAAAATGTTTAAATTATTTCAAGTTAAAAAGATATCAGAATAAATATGGTATTAAGATCTTAAAGTATAGAAAAAAAATTTTATTTTGCAGATAGAGTTTTGCAGATCACTAATGAAAGATGACTACTAAATTTAAAAAGATTTTATGATGCAGAGATTTCTCAGAACTAAACTACCAAAATTTTTTCTCTCTACAAGCATTATAAACAGAATGTGCCTCAAATTATCTAAATTTTGTAACAATTCCTTAAAAGAAAAGCTTTGAGGTTTAAACAAATTCCTTTTTTTTACTTTTATTAAATAAGTTAACTTTATTTTCATTATGTAAGTTTTTGGTGTTTTTTGTGGAACAGGATTTTAAAAGCTAATATGAATGAAAAAGTTCTATTTTGAAAAGATAGAAAAAAGTTGAAAAATATTAAGAGAAAAAGAAAAAACCTGGTGTTAGAAACCTAATAGTTTATATTGCATTGCACTAGTAGGTGGACAAAATGGGAAAAGTTTTAGTTGTCTAATCTTGAAAACTTATTTAATTTTAGTATCTATATATATTAGGAGAAATTTATTGATAATTTATTTATATTAAATCCCTTAGTTACCGGGACTCTAAACATAAACATTGAAATTTAAAAAAAAAAAAAATTATAAATAAGTAATTAATGGTGACATCAACATTGTGTTATATTTCAATTACATCTACATTTTTGAAACAAAAAATTAGTACATATTATTCTAGAGTATTTAGAGATAAGAAAAACTAATGTGTGAAATAAATTTGTCATAGCATGTTATCTCAGTTATACTTTGAAAATCACAGATTAAAAAAAAATAAATTTCTTAAGAAATTTATTTTTTGCCACACTATAGCTAAAATTACCACAATTTGCCATGTGTTTGAGCTATATGATGCTTCAATTTAATTTAATTGATTGCTTGTCCCCTTAAATCCCCTTTCAGATTTTATGTTTTAACTTGGTTGCTATAGTACTAAATTTTGCATAGCAACAACTCATTTTTACATTAAGGTTGTTTTAACAGTATTTTACTTGCGCCAAGTACACAATATTGGGGGTATGTATTAAAATGAGATTCACAATTCTTATGAGGTTAATTTTTTTGGTTGCTATGGATACCTTTGCATAGCATAGCAACAACATATTTTCGGTAGTTGTTAGTAATTTAATTACTAACACTAACAGTAGTTTAATTACTTTTAATTTTAATTACTAACACTTGTAGTAATTTAATTACTAACAAGTATTAGTAGTCCAGGCGGCATATATATTATAACATTTTACTTTTAAATACAAAATACTTGTTAAAATAATTATTTAGATATAGTTTCATTAAACTTAGACATTCATAATTTTCTCCAAAAAAACAATCTTAGTATTTCTAAACAAAATATTACTGAAGATATATTGAAATTTATTCAGCCAAAATTTGCTGATTTTAAAGACGTTGATTTTAGACATGCTGTTCAACGATTTTTTTACTTGTATCAAAAAAAGTGGAAATCTGCAAGCTATACTGTCAAAAATTTTAAAAGAAGTTTGCAGACTGGCTTAATGAATATTTAATTGTCAGATATAAAGACAATGAACCAACTGCTAGTAGACGTGGTCGAAAACCAGTTGCATTTGATAATAGTTCTAATAAAACTAAAAAACAATGTGTATCTTGTTTAATTGAATCTCATTCATCCAATGAATTATTTTTTGCTGCTAATAAAAAATTTAGAGATGAATCTATTGTTAATGCTGCCAAGAACGTTTTAAATATTTCAAATACAGATAAAGCAATTAAATATTCAGCAGACGAAGCACTGGCTTTAATAATTGATGCAAGTCTGACAAAAGCTTCCTATCAATTGATTAGAAGCGGAGCCTTGGAGAAAGAATATAACATCTACCCCGTTTACAATAATGTCAGAGATGCAAAATTGAAATGTTATCCTGCAAACATAACAGTGGAGGACTATTCAGCTTCAGTTCCTTTAAAAGATTTAATGATTCATACTTTGCGAAGAATCTGTGCAGTTCAGGAACCTGTGCTAAGGCACTTGATATTGAATGACAAAGCAATAAAAACAATGACACAAAATAAACAACAATGCCAAAGCATTTATAAACAAGTTTTATCAGAACCTGACATTAACAGAGATTTAAAGCGTGAAGAATCATTATTTATTAGTTGTCTAGTCCAATTGGATTTGACTGGATTTAACAACAGCAGCAAAAAGGTACCTATTTGGAGAAATCTAAAGTCGTCCTCCACAGCCTATTGTAGACCCATAAGATTAACATACAAAATGGAATCCAAGGAATCTGTGATTGAAGAAGATCAGTACATTAAAAATGAGATAGAAAGCTTGGGTATGATTTTATTAGAGGTTTGCGGATCTTCTATTGAACTGAATTGTATTATTGAACTTACAATGATTGATGGGAAGGTTCAAACGATATTATATGAAAAAAATAATTCATACCAATGCTGCTCAGTGTGTGGTGTCTCTCCAAAAAATATGAATAGTCTTGATATCCTTAATATAGATTATACTAACAGAGAGTTCAAATATGATCTTTCCAGTCTTCATGCATGGATTCGATTTTTTGAGATGTTATTGCAAATTGCATATAAAAAAGAAACAAGAAAGTAGCAAGCAAGATCTAAAGAACACAAAGAAAAGGCATCTGTAACTAAACAAAAGATTCAGACTGATTTTATGAACAAAACGGGACCTGTTGTTGATTTCCCAAAAGTGGTGGTTCTGGTATAAGCACTGATGGCAATACCTCAAGGCATGCTTTTGCAGCATATGAACAAACAGCTGAAATTCTGGGTATTGATCAAAACCTTATATTCAGATTTTACATTATCTTGGTAATGCTCTCTTCAGGATATGAAATTAACTGCTTAAAATTCAAGGATTATTGATTTGACACTTTTAGACTATATGTGTCCCCTTATCCATGGTATGACATGGCTTAATCAGTTCACAAAGTATTGATACATGAACATGACATAATTAAAAGCCTTACATTACCCATTGGACTTATGTCAAGAGGAAATAAAGACTTCAAATCTTATAGTGAAAATTTCAGCCGAAAAACATCCAGAGGAGCAACAAATACTAATCTTATCAATTGACTCCTCGTTTCCAGTGATCCTGTTTCATCGCTGCGTAAATCAACATTACACCAAACAAATCATAAAGCATTTCCTTCAGATATTTTACAATTACTTAAACAATCTTCAAACGATATTATTGTTTTATAATTTTTTGATGTAATTTAAAATTGACAATGTTTTCTTGCACTATTTTTTTCTTTTATCATTCCTAAAACATTATTTACCTAAATACTCAATTGTTATTCAATATAGGTGGGTCAAAAATCCGATAAATATTCAAATATCAATTAACCACTTTGTAACTAAGGAAATTATCTGGTAACTAAGCAATATAAGATCCATAGCAATTAAATTTAAAAAATTATCACTTTTGTAAGAAGTGTGATTTCATATTGGTATTCATGCCAAATTTAGTGAATATAGCACTTATAAAATATCTGCAGATAACAAAAACAGGTTGTTGCTAAGCAAAATAAAGGTATCCATAGCAACAAAATAAAAAAAATATTACCTTCATAAAAAGTGCAGACATCATATTAGTACTCATACTAATTTTAGTGAATATAGCTCTAATATTAAATTAGTTACAAATTTTATCCAGTAAAAGTAAACTCTGGCCCACTGTGCATTAGATGTTTCATAAGTTGTGTTGAATACAGATTGGCAAAGATGAGGAGTTTTGCCTTAACATTGATTTTATGTATTCTAAATACTTATGCAGATTATTAAATTACATGGTAAATTCAAATTTAAAGTCAAATTCACTTGACTGCTAAAAGTTTTAGAAATAAAGTTTTGCAAGCATTGTAAATATAAATATTTTAATCATATTTGAAATGAGTAATTACAGTGTTATTCTTAAAATAGCTTATTCTAAGTTTTTTTAAAAAAAAATTCTTTTAAGATATTTCCAAGCTCTTTGAAACACGATTATCTATTTCATTGCTTGTTGGTTATAAGCACTAATAGAAAAACCAAAGAGATGTTAGATATTAAATACTAATAGAAGAACCAAAGAGATGTTAGATATTAAATACTAATAGAAGAACCAAAGAGATGTTAGATATTAAATACTAATAGAAGAACCAAGATGAAAGAGAATAGTTAGGGGAATACCATGAAATATTTTAGTAGTTTGAATATTTTAAGAACTTTTGTTGACTATGACATTTAAGTTTGAAATGATTTCCGGTATTTTTTCATAGGCTTTTGAAAAGTTAAGTATCTTACAAAATGCTATTAATACTGTTTACATTCTGTAAATCTTTAGTGATTTGGTCATTTACAGCAATGCTTACTTAGTAAAATTTCGTTTTAATTGATCTCATGGTGTTTTTTTCTATTTGTCTTATTTTTTCTGTCACTTCACTTTTTAGGATGTATCTGCTGTTCAAGATGAGCAACAAGGTTTGTTTGTTAGTTACAAGTTGCTGTAAATATTTCAAGTTTTTTAGAAAATGGTGCAAACAAAATAAAGTAAACAAGCATAATAAGTAGATTATATGTGTTAAAAATCCTTAATTTGCAAGGCTCAGATTTTTGCTTTTTAAAATTCAATTTTTTCTCAAAGTTTCAGATATGTCTCAGAATTAATTATGCTCAGCTTTCTTCAAGTTTTTTTTGAAAAATCACTTGAAGTTCTTTAAACTGTTTTGATAAAACATCTTTTTAATTAGATCTGTGCAACCCTCAATTTACCAGCATAAGAGAATTTATGTGCTAATAATCGAAAAACATTGCAAGTATAATTAATTATTTTTATGTTGAAATTTGTTCAATGCTTTTCTTTCAGCTGCAGATGTTAAAAATGATGAGCTTGTTGTAAACAAAACTGATGTTCAAATAATGAGACACCCTGGCTTAGAGGAAAGCTGTGATAAGGGAATCTCTGTTACAAGTGTGAGTGTATAACATTCTTGTTGTAGCCCATTTAGAATTTGTTAATTACAAGGTATTTAAATGTTGTTTCGTATTTTTAATTTAAGTGATAACTCTTATTGTTTCATATTATACAATTAGAGCATAATAGGAACTGCAAAGCTTAATTCTTCTGCATGTTACAAGTGCATGCAAACAAATTACTTCTTTTCTGTATAGATCATGATAATAAGTAGACACATACCTCTATAGTTTGTAATTTGAAACTAAGTTTTCATTTTAACTTTAAGCATGCTACTATATTTTGTAATATTGAGGCACACTAGAGACTTCAATCTAGTATTACACAGTATCTAAAAACCACACTTGCAAAATATTAGTTAAAGTAAGCTTTCTTTTTCTTTATTAGAATGAAAAAGACATGAAGAACTCAATGAATGGTTAGTTTTTTTAGAAAAACTCTGCTATAAGTTTATAGTAATCTCTTTATTCAAAGTTTTTACATATTTTTTCAAAGTGTTTATGTAGTTTTTTGTGTAAATTTATAAAATTGAATGCCAGACTATTGTTGTAAATGTTTTTCTTACTTTTGTTAAACTTACTGATTTTTTAGATTTGTCTGGAGAGTTTAATAATCTTGATATAAATGAAAATCCAAAAGTAACACATGAAAGAACAAATCTGAATTTTTCTGAAACAAAAAAAATTCATTCTTGTGACAATATTTCAGCAAAAGAAGTGTTTGCTAGCGTATCACAAAAAAGCGTTGATACTGATCTTTTAGATAAAAAGTATCTAGACAAGCTGGAGTTGCCTTTAAAAGGTAAAAATCTGTCACCGTTAAATTTTTTTATTTCTTATATTTTTTTATATTTGGTATATATTTTCCAGAAATCTTTCTCATAACACAGTTCACTAATAATTACACTTGGCTTTGTTTTTTAAATGTTATTTTGAATTCAAACAGCTCATTAAATATATGGCAATCGTAATAATTTTAGCACACACTATTATAGAACTGTTTAAGGTTATTTTTTCAATGAAAGTATTACTTGATAGCTGATAATTCCAAAGCATGCAAATTTTTCCTTCAAATCTTCCTTTCAAAAGTGTTTTAAATAATTCTCATACTAGTGAAACATTTGTTTCACTAATGTATTTGAAAATTATGACCTTCATTAAAAAATAATAATTTAAATATTGAATTTTTAACATAAGTAATGCTTTAGTACATAGAGCATTGTACTGCTATATTTCTTTATTTAAATATAGATACTGTACGCCTTTGATATAGATGAATGTAATAGCAGTTTTTATTTAATCTCTTACTTTATAAAGTTGTTAGCATTTTAATTAAGCATGACTAAAGTGTGTATTAACTAATTCACTTTTAAATTCATTTCTTACAAATAAATTAAACCTTTTTATAATGTTCTATATACCTTAGGATGGGGCATAAAATTCCAAGGTCAAAAAGAATAACTATAACTTTTGTGGTTCTTTTTGATATTTATTTTCAAAAAATATATTTTTTATGGGCACTCCTATGGTTTATCCCAGTAGTGTGAAAATACAAAAATATCCAATTTTTGCAAATATGGAGGGGGTAGGTCCACTTAGAAATTTTTCAAAAACACCACCAAGTTTTTTTGTAGCTTGATATGACTGATTTTAGATTATTGTTTGATTTTTCATTAAGTATGATGATACCCATTTTAAATCATCTTGTGCATATTTGGGAGGTTGGGGGAGGGGGGGGGTTACTAGTTAAAAGTTTTTTCTATATTTTTTAAATTAAAACCATTTTAAGAAAAAAATTTTTAAGGTTTTCAGTGAAGATTTTTTATCTGTTGTTGTAAATTTCAAAAGATGGTCTGCAACAATAAATTTGCTTGGCTATCTTCTTCATTTCTGAAAGTTACAATGAAGCTTAATCAAGTTTAATAGCACATTCTGCACTGTTATTTACAACAAGAAAATCAGTGACATAATTTTTAAACTTTCTATAACCTGGAAATAAGTTGCAGTTTGATGACCAGTTTTTCAGCCATTACGTTTCTTGCAATGTCATTTTTAAAAAATCAAAGAAAAATCAGTTTTCAGGTTCAACAAAATCTTAAACATTCTTTGTTCTTTAACTTTTTCTTTTCAATAAAAAGTTTAGAAATTACTTTTCTTAAAACTGGCAGGCTCTGCTCTATGAGCTTATATTGATAATTCATGTAATTGATCTGCAGGTAAACACTTACTAGCTAGGCACATAATAAATCTTTCTTTTCAACACCAACTTTGTGAGTGCTGTCAGCACAGCTTCTGCTGGTTTAAGACTAAACAATATTCCAATATTAAATCATTTCATAAATAGCATTAAGATCTAAAGAATGTGCTATTGCAAGGATAGGAGCTTTGATAAGGAATGAAACATAAAATAGTGCTGTGAAAGGTGCTATTTACATGAATTATTTTTTCCTCTTGCAATTATATTATACTAGGACACAAACTACTGAATTCTAGCTGAGCAAAACTGAATGTTAAATAATAAACTTCCCATGCCATATATCTGGCATGATGTGAAGCCTATTTTAAGTTAATAAAGCTAACAAGCATGCAAAGTCAGTATAAAATGTGATTGTATAAATTAACAACATCCATAGTCCAAACAGCTTTTGGAGAAAATGTTGTAGTTCAACCTTATATTGAGTGGTTTTCTTTAACAACTGACTGGCATTGCAGATGGAAAAAATGATCACAATTTTAAAACAATAATGATTTCGATATCAAGAGATTTGGTAGGATAGAATAAAAAACTTTTCAAAAAAAACTGTAAAAGTAAGCAAGTGATATGAAGCTAAAATAGTTTTATTCATTCTGATATTTCATGATCTATCATGATGAAGTTTTTTTGACTTACATCAAGTACCTCCTCCAGCATTCTAGAGAAATTTTCTCTTTTTAAAACTATATTTTCACTTAAGTGGTGTCTGTGTTTGTTAACATCCTCCCTCTTCCTTTTTATAAGTAATATAAAGTAGAGTCAACAATATTGTCTCTACTTTATATTACTTATATAAAATCAATTTGAAAATGGATTGAATTTAAATTAACAAGTTACTATAATATAATAAGTAACTCATGCTGGTCAGTATTAACATAGGGAGTTGCTGCTTTTTGCTAATTTTTCTTCACCTGGTTAAGAACGCATGATAAACTATTTTGGAGACTATCTACTATATCAGTTTATTGAGTAGTAAAAAAAAACCACCAAGTGGGCATGAAACTATATTGACTTAAAAAATCTTAACAATGTTAATATTGCAATGCAGTTTTTTTAGTTGGCAGTTGTGTTATAATTTCAATTCTTTTTCCAAAAAGAAAAACTTAACCAGGAACTTTAGCTTGATGACATCATTTTTATTTAAAATAAAAACAAACTTTAAAAAAATGCAAAAAATAAAAAAATTGCTCACCATCCTCTTAAATGTAAGGACCAACTATTCCCATCAATCATCTTTTTAAAAAAATTAAACCTTAACTTAAAATCAAATATAGCAGGCTACAAAAATAACTGATATTTTTGAAGTATTTGTAAGTGACCCTAGCCCAAAGAATGTACAAACATTGGAAATGTTTGTATTTTCAGATTGCTGATACCAATCAAATGAGTGCTCTTAAAAAATTTTTTAACAATTTTCAAAAATAAATATCAAATAGAACCACAATTATTACGGTTTTTTTTTTTTTTTTTTTTTTTTTAATTTTGTTGTTTTATGCCTCAGACTAGTATACATATCAAGATCTTCATTTTACAAGCTTGCAAAAGCTACTACATAACCTGTAACCTTTAAAAATCTAAATGTTTAATTGTTATTTTCCAGAATTTCGATTCGGATTCGGACATCTAAAAAAAATTTTGGACGTTGGCAACAAAGTCATAAAAATCGCTGATTATTTTAAATTAAACGATCAGGATCGTAAGTCTATTTTACTTACTGATCATGGTGGCGGAAACCACGCTCTTTCATTCTTAAATTATTTGAGAATGTATCAACCATATCTTACAATTGCGTCATTTTGTAAATGTTTACGCGATCACCGCTGTATTGAAGCTGAGAATTTCATATCCAAGTATAACGGTCAGGAAATGTTTCAGAAAATTAGTCATAAAGATGTCAGGGACCTCAGCTTTAAGCTAATTCCTCCTGCAGAATCAAATTTGGCAATTTGGAAAGACCTTGCTGCCGATTTAGAGATTAGTTCGGTTGATGTTTCAAATATTGAAAATACGGGTAGACAACCAGCAAAATATAGTCAGACAGAAGAATTATTTAAAATTATATCAACGCAATTTCCTCACTATACAATAGGAGATTTCCTCAAAGTATTAGAGGAACTAAAACTAATAGATGCTCTTGACTTAATGAAAGAGAAAATTATTGCAAGCATGAAAATGCAGAATGAAATCTTTTCACTAAAGTAAAATGGCTTTCTGACTTTATATTCACGTGTTCTTATGACTATTTGCTATTTTTTATTGCAACACTATTTTTAATCGTTATTTTTTTAATTTAGTCTATTTAACCTAGTAATTTTATAAGGAATTGTAACGAATTGCTTAAAAAATATTAAAAAATCAAATTTTTGTTTTTGGTGTAGTTTAAAAGAGAAATTTGTGCTCTTTCAGAAAATATATACTTTTGCACATATTTTTTAATTAATTTTTTTTTTAATTTACTTATTTTAAAGACATGCATAAAATTTTTCCCTTAGCAATGCCCTTAGCAACAATGCTTTTGGTTGTTTGGGGCCAAAATTATTAACCAAAACTTATAATAAAAATACAATTCAAAAGGTGTTATTCCTGAAGTTGTTAAAAAAGAAATTGAAAAGATTTTTATTGATTTGAGAAGTGATGAGCTTTTGTCGCGATGCTTAGAAGGCACGAATCAAAATGCTATCGAAGCATTTAATCAGATTCTCTGGTGGAAATGTCCAAAAAACACTTTGGTTTCAAAAGATGTATTAGAAATGGGTACATTTTCATCAGTAGTAAGCTTTTATGACGGACTTTAAACTCTAGCTAATGTATTAAAGAATCTTCATTTAACACCAGGGAATAATTTTATTGATCGTGCTTTTAGTATTTGATAGTAAAAGAGTAAAAAATATACAAAAAAATTCAACGTATACTGTAAAGAACAAAAGAAAAAAGTTAAGAGCTATAAGGAAAGGATTTATTAATAAAGAAAAATACCAGGAAGGAGGTGAAAGTTACTCTAAAGGATCATTTAAGTTTTCTTACTTTATTTTGTTAGTTTTCTCTGTTTGTGATATTTCAGACTTAAAACACACATATCGCAGCTTCTATAAATTGTTTTTTAATGAAATTTTCAGGGTTTGTTTATCTGTATATAAGTTAGTATGTGAACCAGAATCTAAATTATTCTTTGAGTATTTTAGGAAATATGGGATGGTTTTTGTTGAATTTTACACCTTTTTTAATTTCCCCAAATACATTGAGCTGCCATTATGGATCTAAAAAAATTTGTAAGTTTTTACTGGTTCACATACTAATTTTATATATATCCTGCATGCAAACCAAATATCATGCAAAACGAATGTACAGATAGTTAGAACTCTTTGTTTTTTAGAAGGTAATATTTTAGGCATTTTTTTGCTGGTTTAGCATTAAAAAACGTATATAACGTTTTTTTTAATTTTTTTTTTCGTAATATTTGATTAAGCTTAACTTTGTCTCGTTCTTTTTTGAACTTATTTATTCAAAACGCACCATTGTGTAGTAAATATTTAGCTTTAAGCTTCTTCTCAAGCCCCCTAAGAAAAATTTTATTTTCACTAAGCACTTACAAATTTTATAAACTGCATTATCACTTTCAAATTTACAGTATGAATTAAATGTCCACAGTTAGCACGGATCACGTTAATGCTAGCCTAGCTGACCCAAGAACGCCACTTTCGTGGGGTGATAGCGTACACATCAAGGTACCCTGTGATGCAAATTTTGTGATCATTTTATTTTGTCCGCTTAAAATAACTTCATTTTAATGTTCAAATTGAGTGAAATTTTGACTTCATAATGCACCAATAAAAACACCGATTACTGTGATATTCGGTCACTATTTTCAAAGTTATGTGTACATGAGTGTTCCACTATGTAACACCAACATTTTTATTATAATTGTTTAATTTCTACATGAACCATTTTCATATTATAGACCAAAATATTGGTTTGCCATTTAAAGCGTGGTTTGACATGGCTTATGAATAGCGTGAAAATCTCGGCATTTCCTAAGGTATAAACTACTGCATAAAGTTTAAACCTGGTCGATGATTGAAATTGAAAATGATTGAAAAGCTTTTCTAAGGATACCTACATAGAAAATAAAAAGTATTTCTGTTAAAACAGAGAAACTGAAAAAAACAAATATTTTTTATATTGACTAAGATAATTGACTTAAAAAATTAAGATAACTAAGATAACTGACCGCTAAAATGTTCGGAGAGCCTGTCTGAGGAAAATCAATCTTTACAAATTTGGGTTGTTTTGAAACAAAATTTGTAAAACTTTTATAAAAATAGTTGCAGAGGCACAAAAAGAGAAAATCTCTATCAAAAGTTTTGTAAAAGTGTAATAATTTTTGAAGAGAGAAATGTTATGAAGGGCAGAATAGCCCTTTAAAGAGCGGTAAAAATCGTTTGTAGGACTGTCTAATCAAATAAGATCTCTTTTAAATTGTCATTAAGTGTGACTAGTATCATTGATTTAAATAGTTATAAATATGTTAAAAACTGTAATTGTAAACAAGTATCACTGATTTAAATAATTATAAGTATGTTAATAATTGTAAGTATGTTAAGTGTATTGTTATCCAATATAATTTTAGGTTAAATTTTGTAAAAGGCAGAGTTTGATTTAGTAAAGTTAGATTTAGTGAGTAGTAGAGAAATGGGAGTTCTAGCTCATTTTCATTTCGACCATAATGTAACCATGAATATATACTTTTCCAGTGTTTTGACTTTTTTTTCAGAAGAACTTTTGATAATTTATCTGTTTCTGTAATGTCCTTGAGCGAGTATGTTGATTCCATTTTCTAAAATGACTCTTTTATCGTCGTCAGCGCTGAGTGCGACTTTGTTAATTTCTTCCGTGTAAATTTCGTGTAAATGGAATCGGATGACGTTCATTTTCCTGAGCTGTTCATTTTTACTTTTCAGACAGTTTTTGTAATCTTCGTGAGTGATGTATTTTAAATAAACGCCATTTCCTTTTCCTGCTGAATTGAAAAGCACATATTCGTTTCCGTAAGTCGTGTTAAGGTACCTGAACGTCCTCGAGTAAAGTTTAAAAAACGACAAGGAGGGAGGGATGGTAGTGGTATAGAAATGCGGGTTCTGGCCCATCGACACTTTTTCATATATAAGCGCGTTAACTTTTATATATGGGTTTTTGTTGTGTTAAATTTTTTAAAAAAGTGTGAATTACCTTTTTGTTGCGTCATCTAATTTGTTGGTTGCAATCTGTAATGACCCATAGCCAACGTGCGAATGCCATCCTCTAAAATTTTTCTTTTATCATCTTCAGCGCTGAGTGCAACTTTGTTGATTTCTTCGGTGTAAATGTCGTGCTTATGGGATCGGATGATATTCATGGTTGTGAACTTTTTGATTCTAGTTTCGAGACATTCTTTGTAATCTTCGTGTTTTATTTTTTTATCGACAACATTTTTTTTGACTCCTTTGCATTTTTTATGCTCTTCTTTATGGATCTTGTAAGAGTAAAGTTTTGGTCGAAGTCCGACAAATTCTTCAATTTGTTTTGCTCCGGTTTCGTCTTTGAACATTCCTATGACCTTTTTGTTAACGCCAGGTTTGAAACCAATGCTTTGAATGGCAGGGTGGTTTTTGTCAAATTCACTTGTATCAAATCTTTCTAGTACGTAATCAGCAATGTCTTTTTAAAAATCTTCTGTTTCAATTTCGTAAATGAGTGAGTCTGTATCGGTCATGAGAAGTTTTACACGGTCATTATATTTTGGTTTGATGTAGTCGTAATGGAGTTTAAACATTAGAGTTTTGCTTATATCCAGGATGCACATTCCCAAATAAATGGGTTTGTTGTAAACCAACTTTATTTTCTTCATGTGCACGGCGATCAAGTTTTCGTCAAAAATGGTGCGACTTTCAAAATTAGGCTTTTTAGACAATTTATTGGCTTCTTTTTCTTTAGTGACCCAGTCTGACGTCTACATGATTTTCAATGTTTTCCATGGTTTTTCCAAAGACTGAATTGTTCATGAGTTTGAAAAATTCCTTTTAAAAATCGTTTGGAGCTTTTGCTCTTAAATTGGTGTTGTGGTCGATGTATTCTTTCATCCAAGGTCTTTCTTCAAATTTGATGCCTCGATGTATTTTTGTAATGACCATCCTCAATCTTTCATACAGTTTAAGGTTTTCGTGATAGACGACGTATTTCCCTTTATTGTTTAAATTTGGAACGAGCTTTTCTACTTTGTTGAGGGTCATTCTTTCAGGAGCCAAAGGGTAATCATTGTACTCGTCGTGAAGACTTTTGGGGTAGTCTGAATCGACTTCTAGAATGCATGACATGGATTTCCAATTGAAAAGTTCGTCTTCAGTCATCTATTCAAATCCGTGAGTGGGAAGAGGTTTGCTCATCGCCCATCCGTACAAATTGTTTGCGTCTAAGTACTGGATGAATTTAGACACTTTGTTAGGGTCGTACAAATTGCCCATGTATTTATTGTTTGAAGTTCCAAGCCGGTTTGAAATCATACTGATTGCACCGCGTATTCCTTTTTGAAACATGAGCAGCATGTCAGGATTGCTCAGAAGCTCTAATTTCACTCCAGTCATTTTATAACAAGCGTCTATTGCTAGTCCTGGAGAGGTGTAATACCAAGCGGGGTCGAGATTAAACGTTTCACAGCCAAATTCGTTCCAAACGTTTTGACCGTGCGCATATTCATCAACTTCTATACCTTTGTCGTTCATTTTGGAGAAAAACGCTTCTATTGGAGGTAATTTTGTTTCGGAAAACTTTTCAATCGAGTCCACCCAATCGTAAGGGTAAACTCTTTTTCTTCGCAATAAATCAAACTGCTTTCCAGAGTAATATTCAGCAACGTTTTTGCATTGGCCATTGGTCAGATTTTAAGCTAAACTGTCTAAACTGGAAGACATGAATCTGAAGCTGTCAATAAATCGCAATTCTCTCCAAACTTCATGTTTTTTGTTATCTTTAACAAATTCTCTTACTTTGATTTCTTTTGAGAAGCTGATATATTTTTCTTCGTTATTGGGGATGCATTTTATTTTTCCAGCCAATTTCTTGATGAACAAGTGGCTGTCGTAACCGGACAAATTGTGTAAAATGATCGGTATGAATTTTGGAATTTGATAATTTAAGTTGCATTTTTTGTGAGCAGCTCCTCGGTACTTTCAATTGATGTGACAGTGGTCTTTCACTTTGTCATTTTTTAGATCTTCTCCACAAATGTGACATTTTGTCGCAGCTTTAAAATTCTTATTATCTTCATCAGTCACAACCATATCTTTTTTAAAATCAATCTCGTTGAAAATCTTTTTAAGGTCTTTTTCGACCATGTTTACAAATTTTTGCGCAACGTCGTCATTATCGCTTTCTGCTGTGTATGTGACAGGCTTTCCTTTATAAACGGTTTCGTCAAAGCACTTGATAAATTAGCAGAACGAGCTTGGAGCGTGCTTTTGGTATTTCTTGGTGTAAGACATTTTATCATCGTACTCGCCATCCAAATTAACAGTCTTGATGAAACTTTCAAAGTCTGCATAAACCACAAAAGGAACCCTCATCAACCTGTTTTTGTTTTGAAACTGAATTTTTGTACCTTTTTTAGGAAGTTCGATTCTGACTGAGCTGTGCTCATAACAGTAAGGTTGATGTTTGTGAAGATCCTCTTCAAAGTCGTAAGCTTGTAGACAATTTCTGCAAAAATATTTCTTTCTTTTACCTTTCGATACTGAAGAGGAGGCAAATCGGTTGAAACTTTTAATCACACAATAATGATTGGTGTCTTTGTTTGAAATGAGCAGCAAATCGATTTTTTTTATTCTGTCACAATATTTGGATATTTGTAAAGGGTAAGGTTTTTTGTTTTCGTACCCAAAAACGTTGGCGCTAATTTCTTTATTGTTTTTCTCAAACTTGTCGATTTTATTGAGTTTGACAGGAAATCTTCGTCAATTCTTCCGTTATGTTTATTCTTCAGATTTAGGTTCCTGGTGACGCACCATTTAAAGCATTCATCGTCTTCGTTTTTCATGTTGATAATTGCCTTTTTGTTTTTCAGAAACGGGTCCAGCTCAATCCATGACGAAGCGTAGAGGGGAGTGTAATTGATCATGTCAATGTCCATTTTCAAAATGGCGGACACTTTCCAATTCGATCCCTCCTTGCTGTTATTAACGATTTTTCCAGGACTTCTTCTTTTTCAGTGTCATAAAATTCTCTTTGATTTGTAGCCTCCAGCACAATTCCATAATTGAAAGGGAAGGAGATAGTGCGAGTGGTTTCCTGTCCAGTGGAAATGCTCACAAGCGTCATTTCGCACGTCAAAACAAGGTTCGTTTTAGTATTTCTTTCCATGACTTTTTTCGCAGGCTCTTTTGCCAAATCTAAAAAGGCGGAAGCGTCTTGATAATTTATTTCAGGGGTATAAGAAAATTGTTTGGTGATATTGTTTCAGCGCATGATTGGACAGTGTAAAAATAATGGGTGGTTTGGTGAATACAATAGATTTGAGAGACTTTATTCTTTTTTCGACTCCATTTCTTACATCGCTCACTGCATTCTTTACCGCCTTTTGAATGAATGGATCAAGGAGCGAATGCAAGTGGTTAAAACCATCAGTAACCATATTTCCAACAGTAGTCGTAAACCTTGAAAACAAGCTAGGAGCGAGCACAGGCGTTGAATCGGCAGCAGGTCTGTCAAGAATGTGACGTGGAGCAGGAATAGGTCTTTGAGCAGCAGGTGTAATAACGACAGGATCGTCAAAATTGATTAAATCTCTCAGACGAGGAGCAGGCACCGGTCTTTGAACAATTTGACGCGGCGCGGGAACCGGTCTTACAACAATCGGACGAGGAGCAGGCACCGGTCTTGAACAATCGGACAAGGAGCTGGAATTGGTCTTGCAGCAGTCGTTGGCCTTCGACGCGTTACAGGTCGAGTACCAATAACAGGTTTTGTGTTTTTTATTGCTTTAACGAGCTCGCCCCTGCTCATTCTTGTATAACCTTTTATCGCCCGGTCTTTGGCTTCATTTCGCAATGTTAACGATTTCTCTTTTCGCTCTTTGACGAATTTTTTCGATGCTTTATCTTCCATTTTTATTAAGGGAAGACTTTTATTTAAGTCATTTTCAATTTTCCGCTCTTTGGCAGCAGTTCTTAACTTTTCGCTCTTCGGCGATTAATTTTTTCGATGCTTTATCTTCCATTTTATATATGCCAAGATTTTCTTTAAGTCAAATTCAATTTTTTTAAAATTTCTTGTTAAAAATTTTAGACAATTTTAGACTTTTCAATTCTCCGAAAAGAATTGGAAAATTTTTAAGATTCTTTGAATCACAAATGATTTTTAAGCAGCAGGAGCGCACATTCTCATTTCTTCCGATTTAGAAATTTCAAGCAATGTTTCATTCAATAATTTATGTATTCGTTCTTCGTCGTCTTCTCCCCACTCGTCATCATCATCCAACCATTCATAACTATTAATCGCATGAATTTCACCCGATTCATCAAATACATGCGCATGACCCGATTCATCAAATTTAATTAGATACTCCCTGCCCAATTCATCAAATACAACAATTTCAGGTTCAGCCTCATGTATCTCACCCGATTCATCAAATTTACGCACACAACCCGATTCATCAAATTCAATTATATACTTTCTTTCCGTTTCGTTTTCCATCTTTTTTTTTTGGGAAGAAATTTGTTAAACTTAAATTCAATTTTTTTTAATTTCAGCATACTTTCAGCACAATTTACACACTTTCAAAATTTAGACTGTCGTTTTTCAAAATTTACACAATGTCGAGCACGTTGATCAATTTTTTAACAAAAGAAAAGTTAAAAAATTTTTTCAATTTTGACTTTGCTATTTTTTACGGTTTTCAAGTTTTTCAGAATTTAGAAATTCAATCTTGATTCCATTGTCCACTTTTCCATCTCGACGCTCTAAATATCTCCATCCACGCCCAGTCCCTGCCATCGCTTTGTAAAGAGACTTGTATTCAATAACCTCACCCGTTTCGATATTGGTTGTTCTCACAGTTATAGGCTTTTTCTTAACCAAACCAAGCCATTCATATTTAGGATCGGTTGGTTTTTTTTCTTTTATTTCATGTATTCTCTTTCTTCCAGCATGTCCCTTTTCTTTTGCTCTTTCCAAAATCACATCTTTACTGATCAGATTGTTTTCAACCGCAAGAATCATCAACGTAATTAAATCGTTTGCCGTTTTGGTAACACCATTTTCTTTCAACAAATTTTTCAAATACGATGTTGTATATCTCATTTTTAATACGGAAAGATTTTTTATAAGCCAAATTCAATTTTTTTAAATTTTCCAAAAAGAATTTAAAAAATTTTAAAAGACATTATCATATATATTATATTCTGAATCATTTTCTGGCTCAAATCACCACTTGTGATCCTCTTCGAGCTCCTTTATTTTTGATTCTTTCATTGATCTTTCTTCTTCTATTAATTCTCTCAATTCCATTAATTTTTCTTCTTCCAATTCTCTTATTTCCATCAATCCTTTTTCTTCATATTCTCTCAACCCCATCAATCTTTCTCCTTTCAATCTAATCAATTCATTCATTCTTTCTTTTTCTAATTCAATCATTTCTTCAAACTCACTCAATATTTCTTCTTCAAGTCTAATCAATTCTATTAACTCCCTTGATCTTTTTTTTTATCAATTCCATCATTTCTTTCAACTCATCCACTCTTTTTTTTCCCAATCTCAGCAATTCATCCACTCTTTCTTCTCCCAATCTTTCTTCTTCTATTAATATCTTCAAGTCATTCAATTCCATAAATCCTTCTTCTTTCAATCTCCTCAATTCATTCAATTTCATCGCTCTTTTCTTTATTAATCTACTCAATTCATTCAATTTCATCAATATTTCTACTTCCAAGTCTTCTGACTCGTATCCTGAATCCGACACATCTTCCCAATCGTCATCTTCCATTTTCATTTGTAAATAAAGAAATTTAGCTCAAATTCAATTTATTCAGATTAAAACTAATAAACAGCAGTCATGTTGGTGCCATCGGACATGAGTTTCATCATTTTATCGGAAATGATCACTGCGAAAATGGCTGTATTTGCAAGACTCGCCGTTCGGAATTTAAGGTTCACCACCAATTCAGCCGTTTCTGACATCACTCTTTCTTTTTGCTTGCTGATATCAAAAAAGAACAATGGATACAATTTTATATATTCAGTCAAGGACAGCCCAGATTAATAAACAAGTTCGTTTGTGCCGTAATATTTTTCATCAAAAGAGAACGCATCTGAATGAACCATGACCACTTTCTTTTCTCCAAAATTCAAGTCGTAATTGTAATTTGGATACTTTATTCCATTAAGTGTCACGTAAAAATTGATAACATCACAATGGTCGAATATGGCTGGATTGAAAGTTTGGCTGGAAGGCCTGTTTTGCTGAAGTCCGAATATGATAAGTCTTGGAACGGTTTTGTCAGTGATCCTTCCAAGCGACCAGGTGAATTCTGTCAATCCGGATGGAATGACTTGTTTTTCGCATTTGTTTGATTTATAAGCCACTTGAATGGGTATCTTTTTGGCTATCAAATTCATAAAATCGTTCTTTCTCGAATGATCCAATTCAACTCGAGGCATGTAAAGTCTGAATTTTTTAAGGTCTATTTTTCCAGCACTCACGCTCTCAGCTCTGTAAATAGCGTCATCACTTTCTTTCTTTGTAAAATTAATCGTATGTCTGAATCCGTAAACGACTTTGTCATAGGTCTCGCAAAATCCAAAAATGTGCTTCAAAGGAATTCTTAATGAGAAAGATCCGACAGATGTGGTGCCTGCAAACAAGTGATCTCTTCTGACGTTAAATCCTGAATTTCCAACAAGATTTGACGTATCCATGTACCACATCTGTTTTAATCCATCTGCAAGCTGAAATCCGTAAGGAAATTTCATCGTTCCGAGAATGGTTGTTGCTTGACCTGGATAAATGACTCTCCCCACTTGCTCTCCCGACAAGTTGTAAATGACATCGCTGAACAAATACATTATGGCGTTGATCACCAGTGCAATTTTGGCTTCGTAAAAAGTGCCATCATTCTTTTTTAATACCCCTTCGATGAGAATTTAAGCCTCTGATGGAACTGTTTGAACCGATTGACAGTCAATTTCAAAAGTAATCGCGTCTGAAGAATTTAAATCGAGATTTGTCGGAAGGTACTCAAAAAAATCAATTTTTTTAATGCCAGTTTCGACTGGATTTTCAGTAACTCTTAATCTGTCGGTGTTTATCATTTTTATTTGAAAAATAAATTTTTTAAATTCATTTCTCTTACAAGTATTGCAATCTTTCAAACAGCGTCAAATTTTCAAACTGTGTCAAATTTTCAAACACATCATAATGATCGAAGTCTTTTACAACTAGTGTATACACGGTTTCAATCAGCGTCAAATTTTCAAAATGTGTCAAATTTTCAAACTGGTTCACGCTGCGTCAAATTTTCAAACTACGTCAAACTGCTTCACGCAATCTTCATACCGTTTCCCATTTTTACAAGGTCTTGTATTCTGATCGCATTCTTTTTCGACAATTTCTTTTTTTGGATGGACGAACCATAAATTCTTTTACGCAATTCATTCATTGGATGAAAAGATTCCACAAACTCTGGCTTGGCTGATTCATTCACCGTCTTTGCATAAACTTTTTCAATCGCTTTTTTACCCTTGTCAATAGCCACGTCTTTGGCAGTAGATATGGCGGTAAAAGCCAATTCTTTTCCTGCAGATTTTGCAGCCATGATCGCTTCTCTTCCAATTTCGATTTTTGCAGCATTTTTAAGCAAATTCACTATTGCTTTTGACATGCTCGACGCGACAGCTCTTTTTAAGAAATTTTTAATCGTGTCCACAATGCCACCTCCTCCAACAACGTTCTTTTTCATATACCTTCTGTTATTTATGATTAACATTTTTCAAAATGAACAACTTTTTAAAAATAATTTTATCAATGTACCTCATCAACGATTTATATTGATCTTTATTTATCTCTCCTTGTCTTAGCAGCTCGTCGCATATGCTTACAGTCTCATTTCTTGACCCTGTATTTCCCGCAAGCCAAGCAGCCACGCTCTATTCAAGCCTTTGCACCAACGCATTCGGATCGCTGGGAAGAATGATTACTCCACGACCTTTTTTTCCTTTTTCAATACGCACCATTTTTTCCCAAATAAGTGCAATGATTTGCTGATACTTTGGTCTCCTTGAGGCTTTCGTTTTGTTCGGTTGTGAATCAGATCTTATAGCATTACTGTCAATCAGAATTTTTTCATAATTTTGCAAATCTTCATCAGTATAGTCGTTTCTGTTTGGAGGAATGAATTTTGTCATAAGCTCCCAAAGACCATTTGTCCTTTTATACCTTTCTCCACCAACAATTATGTCATTTCCATCCACTTCCATTTCCATTTTTCCAATGTACATTTTATCCCCAATTTTGTTAATTTCGAAAGGTCTTTTCTTTTTTTGGTTGTAAATCTCTATTCTTTTTATCATCTTTTGATTGCTTTCGATGAGAGGCTTATACATCCTATTCAAATCAGCCTGAAAATTAGACTCTGAAATTTTTTCATCAAGACTACCCTGATAAATTCTCTTTCTTCTCTCATTAACTTCTCTCACAATTTCATCCCTTTTGTTCGGGTCTAGCATTTAAAAAAAAGACATGGTTTTTAAAATACGTGAGAAAAAGTCATAAATAGGTTTTTATGTCAAGTGATCAGTTGAAAAAATTTTTTTTAAACATGTTGTTGAACGCTTGAATGGCGTCCTCTCTCCCTTTATTAATCAGCGACTCTTTTGTGATTTCGTCAGTGTTGCTTTTGGTTTTTGTTCGTATTTCGTCTGTCAAGGTCTTAAATATTTGAAGCTCGCCAAGAATCAATTCGTACTCTGAATCGCTTATTTTTCCATCCATCAGCGCTTTTGAAATGAGGTTGCTAATAGTGTTCAATTTGGAATCTGCAAGAACTTTCAATTTTTTATGCTTCTCCGCTTTCAATGCCAGCTTTTTGTTCACTTGGCCTCCAACAATGGATAAAAATCCCACTCCAATAGCAACACCCTCGAACGCAATCGCTATCGGGCTTGCAATAATGGTTGTTAAAAGTCCAATTCCTGCAGTCCCCAAAGCAATGCACAACACCTGCATCGAATTGTCCACAATCGAAATAATTCTGAAAGCGCGATGGTACTTTTTGCTGAGATCCATTCTCTTTGCCTTTTCAACCTCCATTTCTTTTTGGATTTCGCTTATTTTTTGAAGGGGGTAAACATGTCCTTCATCCGCCGGAGCCGTTGGAAGAGTCGGATACAGTCCAGAATTGTTCTTTTCATTATATTCCATTTTTTTAAATCCCTTCATTATTTTAATTCAAATCGATGTGATTAATTTTGCAAAGCTTTTCGCTTTTTTTAACGGTAACGTCCTGATTGGTGTAATTGTGAACATCCATAATGACTTCATCCGCAGACTCTGAAATAATTATATCGTATTTTCTGTAATTCAATTGATTGCTGATTTCGTTCATCAAAGTAACAACCGAAATACCTTTGTTCAATTGCAGTCCGACTGACAGCGATATCGTTGCGTGTGAAAGAGCTAAAATTCTAATGTCTTTCTGAGCAAAAATCTCGTGCTGACCGTTAACGTTGTAATAGGTGGGATAATCCAACTTTTTTTTGGTTACAATGATATTCATCGGTCTTTTTACCTCCAACTCTTTAATTCTTTCCTCTAAATGGTTAAATTGTAAATCTAAACTGTGGACTTCTACCGAAGCAACATTCTTAAACAACTTGTGAGGAGCATGCATTTTATTATTTGAAAAGGATTTCTGTAAAATCATTTTTGAAGACTGATCAATTCTTTATTATCCATCCACGAGTTGAACGAGTCTGGATATCCCAATCATTTGACCAGTGATTTATTCTTTGTTTTGCGAATAATTTTTTCAATTCTGAATTTGTCCTGATGCGTCTTTTGCATTTCCTGCTCGTAAAAAGTACCTTGAATTTCTTCACCATTGGCGTCAGTGATTTTATACGTTGGCGGATCCGTGTACTGAACTTTTGACACTGTAAAAACCTCTTCAGTCCTTCTCGGCGTATAGCCTTTTTCAAAATTAGACTTCTTTTTAGTGATTCGCACTTTGTCAACCATTGAAAAATTTGGTTCTTGTCTTTCTTCCTTTCCATTCAGATTCATCCAAACCTTATTCTTTTCATCGCTGGCTTCAACTGGAGTCATTTTTATGGAAGAGTGATTCGTATTGTTGTAATTTTTTACCATTTCATCTAAAACGTCAATGTATTTATTGTAGTGTTGTTGGCTGAAAAGTATTTAAACATTTTCTCTTTCATCGTTCTGTTCCATCGCTCGACGACACAAATTTTTTCCTCGTTTTCAGTGGAATACAATTGCACGCCCAGCGCTTTCACATGCTTGTAGTAAAATTCTTTTCTTTGTCTACCCACAGTTTAGAGCACCTTCTTTCTTTAAAGATTTTACTCAACGCTTCAGCCACATCAAGACCTGTTTTGCTTTTTAATTGAACAATCCATCCATACTTTGAAAACACATCAATCACCACGAGCAAGTATTTTACACCGTTGCACAGTGGAGTATTTATACGAAAAAGTTGATCAAAAGTCGATTTTCAAAACTTTGTCAAAATCTGTTTTTATTGGTGCATTGTTAAAGCTTAATAAAGTTTACATCCCTAAATGGTCATTTCGGTTACCCATCTCCCTCCCACCTTATTGGGGCAGCTTTAAAAATCGAGAAACTGTGGTAATGAATTCAATTGTTTTTCAACGTTCCTGTTGACGAGCATTATTACAAATCGTTTTTTGAGTTTGTGGTTAGTGACAAATTTTAAAAATCATAATGGATATTGAAAAAGAAGGTAAGCTCATACTTTTGGTATATTTATTTTCTCTATTTTATATGTTACTGTCACATTTCTCATCAATTATATTTGATGTAAAATATTTAATGTTTTTTTTTTATATACACGATATTAAAAAGTGTTTTTGAATATCAATTAAGCCTTATTAAGCTACGAGCTTATGCTTCACATGAAGCTTAGATATTCTATTTACCATTTAAGAAAAAAAAAGTTGCGCATGTACGCGCCCTAAGATTTTTTTAATTTTTTTAGTAAATAAGGCAAAAACATTTTTTTTGTGATTAAAACTTTTATTTTATTTAATTCATATTTTTACTGTAGAATCTCAAGCTATCACAATAGAGATGACTAGACGATCACTTTATGAAGTCTTGGAGCAAAGTTCTGAGAAAAAAATTGACGACAAATTCATGTTTTTATTAGAACACCTTAAAAACATAACTAAATGCCCTGCAAATGAAGAAAGTGCACTAAAAATCATTTTTTCACCTTTTGAGTTCCAATTTAAACAAAATTGGGAAGACGCAAGCCGTAAAAGAGAGCGTTTTTTAAAAAATAGCAAACAATTGCTCAATACCCCCATATCTCTACCAACTTGGACGGTGGCAATACCCGACCGACCGTCAAAAGAATTTTGTGAATCGAGTTCACCAACGAGAAGACTAAAAAACAATATGAAATTATTCATGCAGCCAACAAGAATATCTGTGAAATGGAATTTTAAGTGGAATGTTATCCACTAGAAGAAACAATAACAGTTACAGAATTTTGCTCAGAAATTAAATTGCAAGATCTTCTGGATCACACGTCTAGGCAATTATGTTGTTATTTGAACGAAGTTATTGAAACTTTAAATGAAAAAGAAAGAAATCATTTAAAATTGATTTCGAAATGGGGTTGTGATGGCTCGCACCATCATCTACAAGGTATTGTCAACCAATAAAAATACTTTTTATTTGGGAGAGCAAAGACGTAACGAATGATGAAATCGAATGCGTAGGGAACCAAATAAAAGGCTTGAGAAAAAGTGAAATAATGAACGCTTTTGGTGGTAATTTGCAAATAAAGCATGTATTTCTTTTTACTATGATTGATGGAAAAGTTTGCAATGCTTCTACAAATGCGACATCAACAATGAGATGCTATATATGTGGCCAAACTTCAAAAGATTTTAATGACTTGAATAAAAAAACGACAGAAAGCCGTGAAACACTGAAATTTAGGCTATCAATAATGCACGCAATAATCAAATTTTTTGAATCCTTGCTGCATATATTATATAAATGATTGCATTGACATGTACAAAAGTATTTTATTTTATTTTGGATTAAATATAGGGCTATAATATTAAATTTAAATTGTTAATTTCAAATTGTTTGGTTGTAAAATCATTAGCCCTTGTAACTGGTTAACCATAAGATTTAATCCTTTAACGAAAAATAATTCATGACAACAGGTACCTAAGGATTAAGTTCAGTAATTAAGAAACCCAGTATAGGTTTAGATGCATCTTTCAAGTGTGATTATTCTTTTTAGTAATATAAATTTAGTTATTTGTCATTATGTTAAATAGTTGTAAAGTTGTAGATATTTGTAAAGTATGTAAGATGTATAAAAATATGTATTTTTTGTTTTAATATATTAATTTTTTACATTTCATGTGTGACAAATTGTTTTTAATACAATATAATGATCCTAAACTTCTTTTTACTACATATCACATCGATAATAAACATAAAATAATTTTGTTCACCTTTTCAAGTGAAATACTCCACTGTGCGTTGTTGAACTTTGAAAACGATTGCATGTCAACCAAATCTGCAGCCCATATTTCATCGATGTCGTTCAAAATCACCCTTCTTCATTTGAAATGGCGAATTACTGGTTTATGAAGCTCCTCTGCAAGATGATCCTTCCATATTAGACGACTCTCGGGCACACCCAATCCGAATTTAGCTCTGGCTTTAATCACCGGTGTAATGATTTTTCTTTTGTTTATTTCTTTTTGAGTGGGGTTGGGTATGGAATTCATTTCTTCAAGCATCATTTGATCTGCCACATTCCTGTTAGATCTGTCGTTAAAATATTTACAAGCCAGATCTTGATGATACGCTGCATTGTCCACTCTGTCCACGGCCTTGCTCCATTTTTGATACATGCCGGTGGAAGTCAGTCTTTTATCCAAATTTGTGCCAGGCCCAGCAAAGTTCATTCCTGGGATGTGCATTTCTCCTGGAAATTTAGCCCATGGAAGCTTGATTTGTGCTTGACATTTTGTTAATCGAGTCCACCAAGTCGCCTCCTTTTTTCTCAGAAATAAACTTGCATTTTGTCGTTCCACAAGAATCACAAGTCCCTTTCAGCATATTTCTGTTGTTTTTACTCATCTCATTTTTCAAATGAATCGTCTCGGTTTCTCTTTTGCATTTAACACAGTACATTTTTACATTTAGAAAAATTTTTTTAAGATAAAAATGGAAATCATTGATTTTTCATGGAATATCGGTAAAAGTAAAAGAAACAACAACACGCTTTTGCCAAGAAGTATACGAGGAATCATTGTTGGAAAGTCCGGTTGCGGAAAAAAAACTTTACTTTTAAATTTACTGCTAAGACCAGGATGGCTGGATTATAACCACTTGCAAGTTTTTGGGAAATCTCTTTTCCAACCTGAATACAAAATAATCAAAAATTCGTTCGAAAAGAAACTGCCAAAAGAAATGATTCTCGGATTGTTCAACATTCAAAATAAAATGGAAAAAATGAACGCAAGTCCTGAAGAAGTCATTGAAGAAATTTCGAAAAATTGGGACGGAGAAACAGACATGGAGTGCCAATTCTTTGAAACAGCCGACAACGTGCCTGAGCCTGAAGATCTTGACGCCACGAAAAACAATTTGATGATTTTTGACGAATTGCAATTGACCAAACAAAACAAGTGCGAGAAATATTACATTCGAGGAAGGCATTCCAACGTTGTTTGCTTTTACCTCGCTCAAAATTATTTCATACTCCCCAGATAAACCATCAGAGAAAATGCCAACTTTATTTGCCTCATTCCACAAGACCAAAAAAACGTCGACCACATTTAGATCACGTTTCGAGCGATATGGGAAAAGAAGAAGTTTTTAAAATGTTTTGCAAACACTGCTGGTCTCAACCCCACGGATTTGCCGTCATTGATTTATCCTCCAAAAAGGACCATGGAAAATACAGAAGCGGATTTGACGATTTTTATTTTCCAAATGTATAAAAAACATGTCGGGATTTTATTTGCTTGCAAAATCGAAAAATGATACAACCACTACAGCAAACAGCTCCATGAAAACATACTTTGAAAGACCCATCGAGCTAGATTTAAACAAAAAGTACAAAATGGCGCTTGTGGGGATTGAGACCTATCGCAGTTACCCAAACAACACCTCTAAAAATAACGTTTTCAGGTACAGTCCGAACGCTGGCACAAACAGCTACACCATTTACATTAAAGATGGAGCTTATGATATAAATCAACGACTAAGCTCAACGACTACCTTCAAACTGAAATGAAAAAACAAACCGGAAATTTGTACAGATCCGACGGAGTCATTATTACAGCAAACGAGACTACATTAAAATCCGAACTGACATTTTGAAAGCCAGGACCAACGACAAAATATTGGGTGGATTTTAACGTGAATAACAGTTTAGCTCCGCTCCTTGGATTCAACAAAAATGAATACAACTACGTTGAGAAAAGAGAAGATCCTTCAAATCCCAATAAAGTGACAAGTGTGATCGACACTTACGAGTCTGAAAATATTGTGAGAATTAAAGAAACAGCGGTGACCAGAGTGACCAACGACATTATCGGCTCGTCTTAATTAGATGGAAAAACTACAAACGACATTTACTCTTTTTATCCACAGGTTGAGCCTGGCTATAAAATTGTAGAAAAACCTTTTCACTTGATATACCTTCCCATTGTGGTTAGCAAAATTTCAAGAATGGAAACGCAAATTGTTGACCAAAATGGAAACTTGATTGATTTTAGAAGGGAAGACATCACCGTCAGATATCACGGCAGAGAAAGAAATATCCTCAGTTCTATCCGATCTTTACACAAACAGCGCTTTCGATCAATAAAAAAAGTCTTTTAAATTTTTTTTCCTTTGCTAAAAAAATGAGCAGTTATCAAAACATTAGATTAAATATTTCACAAGGCTGATAAAATGAAAAAAGCCATTCAAGATAAAAGCGACGTCAGTATAAAACTCACTCATCATGATTTGGACGGAAATCACATTCTCGCCGTCACAAACTCACAATTGAACAAAATTAGAAAAGCCTACAGCAATGGCACCGGTGTCACACTTAAACTAAGCAAAAAACAACTCATGCACAAGTCTAAAATTGATGGAGGTTTTATCGGTGCGTTACTCCCTTTGCTCTGTATGCTCGGAAGCACTCTCGCCACAAGAGTCGTCCCTGCTCTCGCCACTGGACTCCTTGCAGGTGTCGCCTCTTCTGCCGGATCTGCCATGGTCGATAAAATTGCTGGACGAGGCGTTGTTTATATGAACAAAAATGGAAAAGGAATAAAATTAACTGCAGCTGGTTCTGGCTTATACTTAAGACCCTGGTCTAAAAATGTTAACGGAGACGGACTCTTCTTAAAAACCGGTAAAGGATACGAATCTGTTGGATCCGGTTTATTGCTCGGGCCCAATTCCCCCTTTTCAAGCATTCCCTTTTTAGGCGCAATTCTACAACTTTTTTGAAAATTTTTTGAAAATTTTTTATTTGACAAGAATAAAAAATCTTTAAAGAAAAAACACTTTCACCGTTCCAATTTCTCCTGTGGATAAAATCATCAGAGGTTTACCCTTTTCCACAAACACATTCAACGCGCTTGAAAAAGAAACTATTTTTGAAAATCGATACAGCTGCTCAGACCGATGCACTAAATGAACCTTCATTTTATCCTCATTTTCTTCTCCAAACTTAAAGCTTTCTGAAAAAATACCACGAGTCTCCATCTAAAATATCAACACTCCTTTCTCTAAAGCCACTCTAAATTCTGAGGTCGGCTTTACACATATCGCTAAACCTCGAAACCAAAATTCTTCTCTTAGACTGAAAAGAATAATGCTCAAACAAAATCACGTTTTGAACGCTCTCCGTCGCCACCTTAATATTGTACTCAAACTGGTCTAAAGATCTCACGGCAATTTCCAAACTTCCCGGACTGATAACCGAAAGAGTTGCCGTACTATCACTTTTCATCGTTTTAAACGCCTTGCTGATATAAGTCTCAATACCCACATGCAACGGCTCTTCAAAATCAAACACAAACTCCTCAAACTGATCTGCAAAAAGATCCACTTCAAACATTAAATTTATCGTCGTTTTTGTTTTCACACGAATTCCTCCTTTGTCGATGCTCAATTTCACCACCTTCACATTATTAAACAAAAGATCAAAAAACACTTTCAATTCACCTGCATGCTTCGTTCTCGCTAGAAACATTTTTTTATAAAGAAAAAATTTATATCATTACAGATTGCAATCAACATATTAGATGACACATCAAAAAGGTAAGTCACATTTTTTTTTTAAAAAAAATTTAGCACAACAAAAACCCATATATAAAGGTTAACACGCTTATATATGAAAAAGTATCAATGGGCCAGAACCCGCATTTCTCTACTAATGATGGTGGTGAATGTGGAAAGTTTGAATCCAGTAGGTAATTGCGGAAGCATTTTTGTTGTACAATTGTATTCGCAAACTTGTCCTGAACGGCATGTCAAGCGTGAGGTACCCTCCCAAGGAGGTGGTGCTGAAAACGTTGCATCCTTGCAAAGAGTTGGAATAAAACGGTCCTCCGAGAGTGGAGAAAAGCAAGTTGCAAGCAAGGGCAACACTATCCCAATCATCAACGTCTGTGACCTTTGAATAATTCCCCACCCCAATTTCTCCATCTGAATATATTCTGATAAACACATTTCCAGGGACGTTTGTTCCAGTTCCATATAAAGCCAGCCATAATCTTCTCAGAACTCCAGGACTGTCAGAGTAGGTGAAAACATTAGTTGCGCTGGTCGATCCTCCTGCTAAAATTTGAGGCTTTTGCCTCAAGGATGAAAAGCTTGAATTTGGAACGAGTCCCTAAAAAGTTGGCTTTTTGTGAAGAAAAATCAGAATAACTTTTCGTCGCTCAATCTTGCGCGTTAACGGGGTCGAGCAAGTCAATCAACTTGTGTGAATTTAAATCCAAGTCCGCAGTGCCCACTGCAGTTGCTCCTGAAGACGCATGCATGTTTACGTAATTTTTTGTGGCAGAGTCTGAGGATGAAGTAGGCTCGGCAAGATCTATAAGTTTGTGTGACGTCATGTTAATGTCAGAGTAAATGATGCTCGAATACGCCACTCGAGTGTCCACTTACCCTTTTGTGGCAGCGTCGTGAAAAGTGGTTGGATCAGTGCCAATGAGCAATTTATAGGAATTTAAATCCAAGTCTCCCGTGATCGTGCTCGTCCCGTCTGTTTTAATGCGCATGCTCGAGCTGACGTCTACGTAATTTTTAATGAAGATTTGTCGGTTCGTTCAAATTATTCGCTTTGTGAAAATCCAAGTCTGCCGTTCCCAATGAAGTTCCTCCGGACGAATGAGTGTCCA